>NC_051178.1:164398814-164416314 GCF_013339695.2 Rhipicephalus sanguineus | reverse complement strand
TTTCTACACCTTCTTCTTCTTCTTTACTTTTTCTTCTTTCTTCCATCTGTCTTTCTTTATCTCTTTCTGTACTGGCCTTTCTCCTCCTTTCCCTCCCCCTAACCCTCACATCACTCCTACTCACCCTCACTTCTTTTGGAATCTTTCGCATCCCTTGTTATGCTATGCTGTACATGGTTATGCTGTGGCTTACCCTCTCCCCTCCTCATTTCCTTCCTCCGCACCCTCGCTTCCCTTTCCCACCCCCTTGCTATGCTATACATGCATGGCTATGCTATGCTAGGAGCTGCTAGGCACATACCAGCTTTCTGTGGTACATACCCGCCGAGTTTGCAGTCTACGACACCAGCCTTACTCCGAGCCTATAAGCAGCTCCACTGTCTCAAGATTGCGAAATTCTTCGGCAATCACGCGTTCGCTAATTCCTCGAGACAGCCCTAACTCCTGGAGTGGCCTTAAGTTGACGACAGGCTGTCGGAGTGCTCGTACCACGTTCCACAGCTGTGATGCCGGGGTAAATGGAGAAAGCGAAGCGCAAAAAACCTGCCGCCTTTCCGTTGAAAACTTCCGCAGTTGGTTCTGAATCACAGAAAACAGTTTCTGGGCAACCTTGAAATCTTGCAACCTTCCTGACCTTCGATTATAACACAAGACGTCATCAACGACATCTAAATTAGTGGCTATTTTTGAAGCTGTTAACTTTATCTGCGATAATTCTGGGATACGACACTGGGGGGCGTGTAGGGATAGAAAACCCGCCTTCCAGTCAACAAAACGTGCGGGATCGCCTTCAAGAAATGCCGAAAAAGTCCAGTATTTAGCAGAAACTGTGGAGCATGCTTCAGCACAGGGTCGCAACACCGTATTTAAATGGATATTTAATTTTCCTTTATACACATTTAATGAAGGGCAAAGTAAGATGCGGAGAGACTCGCCAAAAAGCATTGAATTAAGGTTGAGATTGCGCAATACCTATGTCTAGGGCGGACATCCGAAAAAAACCAGTGCTAATGTCGTTTTTGTGTAGCGATTGGTGGGGTTCTAAATTTTAATATTAAGTGCGTAACACTTAATACTATAACGCAAGGAGCTTACCACTGTTCTGTGAAGAGGTACTTTAGTAGTACTAAGTCAAAGGAATCGTTACTATATGTAGTCGAACAACAAATAAAATTCTCAATAACGGCATATCTCCCACCACACATATAAAAAATGTTACTTCACCGACTTCAACAGGAAGTAGCGTACATCACTGGTGGAGCTAGGGGGGGAGGGGGGTGCGTGGAGGAGTTAGGCACCGCAAAACCACGTGAGGTGCAGAAAGCTTCCAATGCTTACGATCCCGGAGGCAACAATACAATCGAATGAGAAGAAAAAGAAGACAGCTTTCGCCTTCGAGTCGTCTAGGCAAATGCACTAGGGACCGTTCTTTTATCCTTCTTCTACTCATCCCCCTCTTTTTTATTCTTTCACCAGTCGCTCCTACTCGTCGTTTCCTCTGGTGACATGGCAAGGCGAAGTTTTAGATGCGAAGTATCTTAAGGTCGAGCTCAATCCGGCGGTGGTGGTGGTGGTGGTGTGCGGCGTGACCACCCTTACTGCGCATGCGCATACCCTCTTCACACACCTCCTCTCCACTCACCCCCTCCCCTTCCACTCTCCCATTCCCCTCTCCACTTTCCCTCTCCACATTCCCTCTCCACATTCCCTCTCCCCTCCCCCTCTCCCATACCATCTCTCCTCCCCCTTTCCACTCTTCCTCTGAACGCGGGCTAGACATGCGAAATTCTCTCCTGCGCAACGCCGCGATGAGCTCTGAGCGCATGCGCGTCCCCTCCCCTTCTCTCCTCCTCTCCTACGCTGCCCCCCTCTCGCCCGCCTGTCGACCGCGTTCCCCGCTCCGCCCTGTGAGAATTAACGGCCAGGCTAGATGGAAGATACGACGCGCGTAGCGTCCCTCTTCGCGTTCCACGACGCGAGGTCGGTAGCATGCCCAACGAACGCCAACGGAACGCGATCGTGCAAGTGCTCCGGTTTCGCATCGCCTCATGGTCCCCTTTAGCGGGAGATGGTGTAATTTTTTTCTAACTCTGCAGTACATTGTTATTGCACTGCGCTTTCAGCCCTCGGAGGACTCTGTCTGCTCCAATTTATTTTCCAGCACGAGCGCCCGTTTCCACGCTTGTCTCGCGTAGGCGTTGTCAGCTCCACGCCCTCTGTTACGGTTGCGCACCACGCGCCCCTTTTCCAGCCCACGTGCAGAGTGCGCGTACATGCTTTCGAAAATCGAAGGAGCGCACGGTGCCTTCGCTACACCTTACTCCAATCCTTTTAAGTTTCCAAAACAAGGACAGCGAAGACTTAGCCATCCACCGGAGTTAAAAACAGGCGTATAAACACAAGTTTCACGGATTTCTTGTTTGTCTAATTGGTACGATTTCTAGGCCAGCAGCGAGGACAAACAACCGCGCAACCAGTGCATGCAGATCGGCGACTATAAGGTGACTAAGGTGTCTTCAATCAGGCCTCGCTCTTAACTCGGTCAAGCACAGGCGAGGCGTTTCCGCGCTCAGAAACAGAATGGGATCCCCGTAGCCCACTCGCAAAAGCCTTCAAACAATCCACGAGCCAAGGAGCGACCTCGCGTATACGTTCCAAGTGTCCGTAGTACACGCGTTGGTTCATACTGCGCAAAGGTGAGGGGGGTGGGCAAGGCAGCGGGGTAAGGGCGGAGGCCACGGATGAGCAAAAGAAACTGGAAGAAAAACGACGGACGAGCTAAAACAACGCGCGGGTGGGTGAACGTAAAAGGTCGCCCCTCTTGAAAGTAACGCAATTAAGAAACTATACGTGCGCGCGCGGGCGCCCGGCCGTCCCTGGACTACCAAGGCAGCGTCGCGCACGAAAAAGTAGACAAAACAGCCAAACAAAAGATAGAGAGTACGAATACACTACGGACGGCGGTCTGCCGAGCCTTCTCGCCCGCCGACCGATCGCGGCCGTTTTCAGTTCTTCATTCTCTTCTCCGGCTAGCTCGCGTGTGCAAGAGTGGTACAGAGGTGGGGAGGAGGGCGACTTTCTCGGAGTCGCTGCCAAATTAAAACGGCCGACCGTCGTTGCTAGCCGGGACGTTAGGCCTAAGAGGTCCGCAAACGATGCTTTTAGAAAGTGGGTGGTCGTTGTCGGAGCCCATTCCATTTGCTGCGGATGCCGTCCATTTCCCCAGCCGGCCGCATTGCGCTCCCTCTCCATTACTCAGGGGGGCTGTCTCGATGCAGGCCTCTGCAGACTCGTCCCACCTTAGCGGGGCCATTTATATCCCCGGCTTCGCGCGGCCACCACTCGCTGGCGCAGGCGTGCACCCCCCGCCGCCACGGGACGTCCGCGCTCGCGCACCGCAGACGTCGGCGAGCGCGCACGCCGCCGCCGCCGCCACCGAGTCGCTCTGCGTGGCACCGCGGCGGTGGACCCCCGCGGTATGCGCACGCACTCGCGTATACAGCGACTACGTGCGCGCGAGTCGAGTGTGTAGCACACTTGGGCACTATTTGAGTACGTAGAGCGGCAGCCCTGCGATATGGCACCATACGCCAGCAGGAAAAAGAAAGGGTATTCCACACTCGCCGCCATGTCTACGAGCGGCTCTTACTTATACTCCCAGGTTTACTGCACAGATATACGCAACTAAAGTGTACGGGAGGACGACCGCCACCGTAGCTGAATTTGTAAAGCATCGGACGCGTTATTGGAAGGTTGCAGGTTGGGCCCCTGCCGGCGGCAACTTGACTTTTCGTCCTCTTTAATTTCTACACATTTATATCATAAGTACTACAAATAACGTCTCCTATGTTTTCTTCGGCTCGATTGTCGGTCGGTTCTAATTAACGTTGTGTCGAAAAAAGAAAAACGAACCTTTAAAATTTTCTCTTATTTCGTTCTGCCATGCACACAAACGCCAAACGCATTTGGACATTGGCGAACAAAAACACCGAAGCTGGGATCTTGGAGTCACGTGGTATTAAACTCTCAAACGGTGGTAGAGAATCACGTGATACAAAACTCTCTACGTAGACGTATTAAAATTGCATTGTGACACCCTCATACTGCACTACCTCAGAGGTGCTCGTTAAACAATGTCATGTACCGCGTTTCACTCAAAGATGAAGTGGTAATTTTAAAAGCGAGGGAGCTTTCAGAGCCCATGAGCCGCAAAACCCCCAGTCTCGGCTAACTCTTGCTTACAGTGCGCACAGCGGTTTTGCTAAAGCAACTGACAGCAACGTGATCGCGATTAAAACGTTTACTCGCCTCCCCCTTCACATTTGATCCTTCATTCCCATTATAGTTCAGACAGCCGGTCTACACAATGGTAAACCCCAGGGGCGTAGCCAAGGGGGGGGGGAGGTTGGGGGGGTTCAAACCCCCCGAAATTTTTCAGTTTTGCTTGCGTATATATACACGCACACATACAAACGCACGCACGAACATACATAAAGTATGGTTGAACCCCCCCCCCCCCCCCCGAAAAAAAATTTCTAGCTACGCCCCTGGCTAACCCTGTTATATTCCCGCCGTCTACCGAAGAAAAGAAAAAAAGAAGTGGAGCGCTCGGAGGGGTCTTGCAATCGGACTCGAAGAGCGTTGTGAAACACTGTATACGTGACACGTCTGTAAGATCACGAAGAATGAAAGAGCACTTGCGGAATCCGTTGGGCGGACCCTGATAAGCCACATCCGGAATCCTATCGGAGTAATCCGAGCAGATTAAGGCGCACGGAGAAAGTAGTCGAGGACATGCACACAAACATACACAGAAAAAGCAGGAAACGAAACAAAGAAAGCGTGTGTTCAGTACGTGTTTGGATCGAAGCTTTTGAGTGAAGCGTTCATACACGCTTAGGACAGCTTGCGACGTTGCTTTCATAATTCAAACGTGAGGTCATGGAACTTAGACCAGCGCTGAAGATCACGGCTCTTTACTTGACAGGACTTGGCCATGGGATTGTATTCTCCGGATTGCAGTAGAAATTTGAGACGAATAAAAGAGAGGTGTGAGCACACATGCGTCACATACGTGCAGTTAACATTAAACGTCCCATTTGTGAACCGTTATCTAACTTATAGTTGAGCGGCTTTGAGTCGTCTTCGTCCTGTATGCTGGCTCCTGTTCGTTTTTCCTTCTACTTTTTAAAAATAGGCAATTTTATGCATCATATTAGCATGCTAAGCTAGTTTATCGTACTCAGTAGCATACAAGGCCACGAAGTATGATTTTTGCAAAATTAAAAATTTTGCAGTAACAAAGCAAAAGCTTTGTTTTCACGCAAGCATGAAGTGACATCACACTGCTCATTGCCCCAGCAAGATATTCACTGCGCCCCAGAACTAATACATAGAATTTTTGAGCGACATTGTGACGTTAATCTCGACCGTTCCGTAAGTTGCCATTATCGGCACATTCTTCGCCTATTGGAAACATTAAAGAGCAAAGATAGACATCCACACAGATCTAGAGACATAGGACTCTATGTGAATGTTTTTTTTTTTTTTTTTTGCGCCGTGATCCGCAAGAGTGGTCAAGTGGTTATGGTGCTCGACTGCTGAACCGAAGGTCGCGGGATCGAATCCCGGCCTCGGCGGCCCCATTTTCGATGGAGGCGAAAATGCTCGAGGCCCGTGTACTTAGGTTTAGGTGCACGTTAAAGAACCCAAGGTGGTCGAAATTTCCGGAGCCCTCCACTACGGCGTCCCTCGTAATCATATCGTGGTTTGGGGATGCTAAACCCCAACAATTATGATATTAATTATTATTAATTTTGCGCCGTAATGTTCCGAAAAGCTTTGCACCATTTCGCCGAATGTCAAGTTTCGTTAAACTTTTCTTCGCCTAGCGTCCATTTTCTCCCTCGGCGTTATCCCCATTCCCTTTCCCCGGAGTAGGGTAGCAAAGCGGACGCGCGTCTGGTTCACTTCCCTCTCTTTCCTTTCTCTCTTTCTCTCTCTCTCTCTCTCTCGCAGCATTATGGCGTAACACTGGTTTTAAGGTAGCCTCTTGACAACAGTATTTACATACTCGTCATTGACTACACGCTACGTAGTCTATGCGCATTTCGAACGCATTTCGAAGGTTAGCGTGGCTCACTTCATTGCGATGAAAGGGGGAAGAAACGGTTGCACTGCCGCTCCGTTCGTGCGAGTGCACCGCGCGCTCCCGACAGGGTGACTGCGCCGAAGACTCATTCAGCCGAAGGGCACGCACACCCATTGCTCAATGACCTGACCGCTCCCGGGACATTTCCCCCTGAGCCCTGTTTCCGTCCGTGTCGGTCCTCGTAGCGGCGCGTTACGAGTCAATCAGCGAAAATGATTGCAATCTCGAGCCTGAGCGTGATTAACTGTTGGCCTCCTCGGTCGCGTCGTCCGCCCCACCAGAGCGCACTCTGCATGCGCCTACTGGCCGCATTATAAATTTCACTCGCTCGCCGCACTGTCAACTTAAGGTGCACGAGCTGTCCGCACCGGGCATAATACTTAGTGAACTTTCTTTCATCGACGTCCTCCAGGATGCATGGATGCGTTTTGCCTGACCGCGGGGTCGCCTGAACGACTGACCCTGTGTATCTGAAAGACAAGCGCTTCTTCGAGTTTTGTTACGCGCGTGCCCGCGTATATCGATTTCATCTCATTTCTCGAGAGCTCCTTTAATCCCTTTCTCCCACACACGCCGACAACCGGTATTTTTTTTTATTATTGTCAGTATGCATGAACTTGCTTTAACTCCGCAGTTTATGTTGGCTGGGAGACAGTACAATATATATATACCTAAGGGGCTGCTTGCTGTGGAACTCATGTGTTGTGCAGGTGGCACACCGATCGCCTTACTCCGATACATGAAGGCACTCTGAAAAAGAAAGCAGAGGTGAAGGGGGTTGCAATAATTTTCTCCACGATAGTGCACTTATTCGCCACGGGAATCTGTTGAAGTACACGAGGCAGAAAATAATTCGCTTTCGTGTCTTCGCGAGAAGCCAGAGAGAGAAGAAAAGTTTAAAAATAAAGGTAGAGGGGTCGACATGGTTTACTTGCATTTCACTAATTGGTTTATATAGTATGCGGAAGGAAAAGAAGAGGCAGCAGAAGAGTTACAATGTAGTGAGGGGAGAGGGGTGGCCTGCATGGTGGCTATTAGCATAGTCCTTCAATACTTTTTTTGGTCACGAAACTTCGCCGTCACGCTATGGGGGTGCTTGATATGGCGCGCAAAGCTGTCGCGCCGCGGCGCCACCGTCGCTTAGAGGCCGGCCACGCTTCTCCGGGCTCATTCCGCAGAGACAGCCACGCGGCCGGCGCGAGTTGAAAGTTTTGCCCGTGTACTCTGTAGCTGTGATTTTTTTTAGATAGGGACCAAGTTCAGGTATTGTACAGTTGAAGCGGCACGTTCGCGGGACGATGGCGTTCAGGTGCTGTGTACCGTGGTGCCGTTTCGGCTACAAGGGTACTACAGAAAAGTTATCGCTATTTTGCATGCCAAGTGTTCGTGGGCAGTTCGAGAACTGGAAGTGAGCCATAACGGGGCAAGAAACGGACAACTTCAGCATCGATTAGAAGCATGTGCGTGTGTGTGCGAGGCACTTTCCTTCATAGGACATCATCCATGTGGACGATTTCACTATAAACGCTGACGCCGTATCGTTGTCGAGAGACAAGCCGCGCCTAAGGCCTAACGCCATTTCTCGTGTGTTTCACGGCCTACCAGCCTACTTTACGAATTGGACGTCGCGACCACCGACAGTTTGAACGCCACTGAAACCACTGAAACGACCTCGAGAACCGTCTTGTGCAGGAGGGGGGGGGGGGGGTTCCAGCCGTGAAAAACGGGCCACTAGCTAGTTATTGGAAAAAAAAAAACAAGACAGGATGCAAGATTTCTGTGTCAATACTCCTTTAAGATGTCTTTTGAGCTCTACACTACGCCAGTGTGGAGTGAAGGCGAGAATTATTATGTCATTTCTTATAAGCATTCGCACGGCTTCATATCCTTCAAAGAAAGATCGAGATTACAATCCTATTAAGCGTCCTGGTTTGCCAAGGTGAATCCAAGCGTGCGTCAATCCTCGTCACCCTGCTCGTGAGAGATATAGATTAAGAATCGGAGTGCGGAGACAGGGGAACATATTAATCTATGCGGTTTTCATCGGGGATATTGACAACAGAAATCGCGTTAGAAACTGTGTCCTACAAATGCACTGATACGCACGAAAACTAGCAACACTTTCGACGCCTCAACACGACAGCCGTTACCATCAAGCAAGCGTTTCACTGACGGCCACAATCTGCCGATGTATGCGTTCCAAACGGATTACCGGCAAATGCAAGCTCACGTCCTGGAACATTTTCTGTTACGAAAAATTAGTCCGTTACCACTGCTGGAACGACACGCGTGCACTCGAAGTTCGGGAAATAACAGTGCACGACCCTGAGCTCAGGTTGCCATGCATTTAATGGTAACGCCACTGATGGTCATTCTCTGTACAGCGCATCACAGTAACATCAGTTTTTTTTTTATTTGAGGCCTGTTGGGTCAACTAAAAACAAATTTCTCAGTAATAAAATGATTATGTTGGCACACTGAACCGCCAGCTGAACTTGAGATTGTTTACTTTGTGTATGCGCCTTGTCTGCGGTAAGAAAACATTCTCAGAAGTTCCAAGTTTAGTTCGTACAATTGCTACGGCAAAGTAGAACGTAAAGATTGTCTAAAAAGAGCGGTGATTTCAGCCGCGACGTACCAGAGAAGAAAAAATAGAAGCGTCGCCTACGGCGGCCTCTCCGCTTTCTTTTACTGTGGCGTCCCTATAGCGGCGGCCGCTAGCTCTATATTAAACTGAGGCGGCAGTTTCGTGACCAGAAAAGCTATGGGCACCGCACACTGACCAGATGGAGCTGCGTTGCTCACACTGCCCCGTCTCAAAGTCTTCGACATTCACCGTTAGGGGCACGCAGAAAATAGACGCGTGCTCGCGTCCCCCATGTATCCCGGCCACAATCCGCCGACAGACGCAGGGCGCGAAACGCGCGCTTCGCGTTCCAGTTTCATTGAGGCCGTCTCAAGGTTGCGTTTTTAATACGCTAGGCTATGTATTCTGGCGCTGCAATCAGACTGGCAAACTCGACTGAACGGTGCCTATTGAGGGACTATGCTATTAGTGCCTCATTGTTATGATCTAAGTCTCCGAAGTGTGTGCGGATTGCCACCACCCTCTTTCTTTTCTAGATTATAACAGGTGGGCATCCATAACGGAGAGGTCTAGTGGCAACCTAGAATCCAAGCTCGTGCTTTTATGCTGCCGATGATTCGATGAACTAACCTTAGAGGCGTGCCAAGCGCCCCCTTTTAAGTCCTCTGGAGACGGTGGGCAGTCAAAACAGACATGTTCACATGGTCAGCTAACCTCTGTTAATCTTCCGTGCATCTAGGGTGATCAAATAGTGGACACGACGCAGTTGACCGCCTGTTTACTCAGTGCGTAGCACGATGATCGCAATGGTGAGTTGGGGCAGTTATACTTGTTAACGGTTGGAAATGCAGCCGTTAAGCCCTGGGAAGAAGACGAAGAAGACGACGACAGGACGAGGCTGCAATTACCAGCAGGTAAACATTATTGCTGCTGAAGTGTTTACATGCGTTGTTTTAGGGGCGAAGCTCCTTAGGCGGCACCCGTTCGTCCCTCGTAGTCGTCGTCGTCGTCGTAGTAGTAGCAGTAGTAGTAGTCGTAGTCCGTAAACAAGTCTTACGCTTTGACCTCCAAGGTGGTGCCGGTGGGAGATTTTTCCTGTGCGTTGTTGAACAATAAAAAATTCGCAGCGTGCGCGTTAACTAAAAGCCGAATTCTTCTGTCTCTCATTCCCCATTAGCAGCCATTGGCATTTTCCAGTAGGAAACGTTAGTAGAAGTAGAAGTGTAAGTGTTAGCTAAAAACCGACTTCTTCTGTCTCTCATTCCCATTAGCAGCCATTGTTTACCTCCAAGGTAGTGCCTGGTGAGATTTCTCCTGTGCGTGATTAAACAATAAAAATATTTGTTCAAAACGCCGTTGATTGATAAAATAAACCAACGAAAGACGCCAGATGTTTTCTAAAAGCAAAACGAAAGAACGTCAGATGTTTCTAAGGCAAAACGAAAAGACGCCAGCTGCTTAACGAAAGACACCAGTTGTTTTCTAAAGCAATGGTTTTCTAAACAATGAAAATTCACAGCGTACATGTAAAATTGAAGTGAGCTGAAAGTCGTCATAACTCTCATCGAACCTTTAGTTTAAACGCGCCCGATCTCACGTCGGTGATGATGTACTGGGCAAAATTCACGGAAGATTCACGGTTTACCGATGAACCTCCGCAGCTTCGCCCACTCATCATCATTCACTCCGTGGATATGCTGTGATTTTTTTTTTTTTGAGGAGTTAAAATATTGCAGGCACTAAACTCTCGGGCGATAGTTCGTTTCCCTTGGCCTATACGCAGCTCCTTAGGGACCATAATAGCGGTCAGAATATCCTTGAGTGTGGTTTCCGCAAATTTGATATCAGACAATTCCTACCGCGCAGTTACAGGTTACAATGTGTACTTTCCAGAAGGGGTGGACAACTTGTCAGGGACATTAATCAGTACCACCCTGCGTCACTGAGATCACCTGAACCCGCAAAGCGTTAAACACGACTCGCAGGCCGTCTGCACGATTCCACGCGCGCCCCTAACACTTGATGATGCAATGGGGATGTGTGAAGCTCCATTCTTGCGTTTCCAGGGCGTGTTCGGGCAAGCGCAACCGCGGATGGGAAACAGTTGCAATCAGAGTCCACACGCCCAGTTATTTTACTTATAATAATGACGTTTTCACGATGCCCACCGCGACGAGTCCCAAGAAGGCGCCCAAGTTTCATGTCTAGATTTTAAAATTGCGACAAATTATCTTTTAGCTATCTGCTGCCAATCGTATTTCATCGAAGCGTTCCATGTAATATTTAATATTTCAAAGCTTATGTTGAAGTCCAATATTGTCTCTAAACTTGGTGTCGACACTCCATTAAGTCAACTCAAAAGATAGGCAATGGCAGGCTGAATTTCTTATGTTCGCCTAGATGACAATGTAGCTTCTGAACCCATCTTTGAATCCATCTTTGAATCCATCTTTGAATCCATATTTCTTTTTTGGATAGTTCCATTCGATTTCTAATTTGTGTTTCATATAGATGTAGAATATATGTAGAAGTCGGTTCGAGTCTACGGCCCAAAAGGGGAATCGCAAGCTGCATAAGTTTTAGTCGTCTAGAGGCGTCATCGCTTTGCCATCGGAAAATATATTACAACCAAATGACTCCAACATATATATTGTCATGGACATCAGTATCAATAACCGTCGCATAAATAACGTTTATTTATGCAACGGTTACAACGAACCACAATGGCTGCAGAATTCAGTTTGACTAACGCCAACAACACAGTCGCCCTCTACTTACCTCTGTCTCTGCATTAAGTTTCAACGAATTCAACTGAAGCACTAATTCGTAGGTTCACGAAATAGTGCAACGTAAGCGTATTATGGTAAAAATCGGGACTTGAAATAACGATGTTATTTTAAATTTTTATTGACGTAATCGCTGTTGCACCCTGCTCGCTCGTGGATACGCGTGCTCGCTGGAAAAGAAGCGGAAGAGGAAGAAGAACAGGCCCTAGGAGAAAGACCACCATCGAGGAACGCCGCAAAAAAAAGTGAGTAAAAAGCAACTGCTTTATTTGCTGGTAGTGAAGCGAACCACGGTAAACACGCATGAAACCTCGTGTTGGAATGCTCTTAGCTTCAGTAAGGTAGAGAGGTGGGCGAGTAGGAAACGATGCATACTTGGAAAAATCAGCGCGAACAAGACGAGTAGACAGTACGAGCGCTGTCTAACAAATGAAGTTTACTGAAAACGAAACGCGAATGCAAGAAAACCAACACCATGCATGCGCAGGAATTTTAGGTCACGTGAAAGAAATTGTTAAGCGTGCGTACCTCATGAAACAATTCGCCAGCACAAAAATACCTTAAAGGGAACGCCGGCGTCATGTCTTTCAGCTCATTGCAGATCATGTAGGTGTAACCATTTTTTCAATAACAAAGTCATTATGTTGAAACACGAAGACAAAAGGGCTCGTGAACACGCGGAAGCGTTCTTCATCAAAGTGAAGGGTGATGATTGCATATCGGTACCTTCTGTTTGTTTGCTAGATTGTGAGGTACGCACACTTAACAATTTCTTTCACGTGCCCTAAAATTCCTGCGCACGCATGGTGTTGGTTTTCTTGCGTTCGTTTCTTTTTGTTTCAATAAACTTCAGTTGTTAACACAGCGCTCCTACTGTGTACTTCTCGTCTTGCGTCTCCGTCGTGTTCGCGCTGATCTTTTCTTTTTTTTCCAAGTATGGAGTGCTCTTGTGTACATCACTCCGCATTGCACAAAAGTGAGGCAAAAGCATACGATGCATAGTTGCCGAACGCCAACTTGCCGTTATTACACAGTTTTAGTGCCGGGGACTCCTAGTCGTCGGGTCCCCGCGTTCTTTTTTCTTCTTCTTTTTCTTTTTTATACTCTCCCCGCTTTCTTCCGTTAGCCGCCCACAAGGAGAGCACACAGGAACGCGAAGGCTTCAATACGCAAGGTATTTGACCGGGCTAATTGGTATTCCATAGTGACGTGAACAGCGCGTGTACCACACAAGGACGAATGACCGACGAGGACTAGCGCTGTTCGATACGCAAGCTGCTTGGGGGCACCGGCACTAAAACTCTCTAGTCACAGCTTCACAATTGAACCCTATACGCAGTGTCATGCGCATCTGCGCAGAAGCACACGCATGACACTTTTCATACGTGTGTTGAGCAAAAATGACGCGTTGCGTTAAATCGTTTTCTGTGCGCGCTTACGGCGATGCTTACCAATTCTGCGCGGCAGTGTAGCACTGGCTCGAGACGCGTTCGCGACGACGCCTTGGCGCTATTAATTGGCGGGGTCGTGCTGTTTCCGCCAGCACAATACCAGCGCGCATGATCAATCCTCTGCGTGGTGTGTCAAAACAACGTCTCCTGTCTATGAGGTATTGGCTGCAAAGTCTCGAGATATGGTAGGCGCAAGTTACGTTTGCATGCAAAAACGAGGACGCCCCGAGAAATGCCTTGAGTGCACGCACCCTCATGCTCTGCCTAGTCGACCATAGCATAACATGCTCGGCATAGCATAACATGCGCATACACTATAACAGGGGCGTAGCCAGAAATTTTTTTCGGGGGGGGGGGGGGGTTCAACCATACTTTATGTATGTTCGTGCGGGCGTTTGTATGTGTGCGTGTATATATACGCAAGCAAAACTGAAAAATTTCGGGGGGGGGTTTGAACCCCCCCCCAACCCACCCCTTGGCTACGCCCCTGCACTATAATGAACAGCTGCGCCCTTTTGGGCGTCTTTTTCTCCCACAGCAGTAACCTTAACCTGTCTTGCGTGCCTTTCTTTGCTTAAACCCCACCCGCACAGTACTTCACTTCACGAATGGCCTGCGAGCTATCAGCGTGACATGGCATCCTTGATAAGAAATTGGCGAGCGCCGAGTTTTCAAGAAGAAAGGAAACGCACGCAAGCCGCGGTGGCCGCATTTTGATGGAGGCGGAATGCTAGAGACCCGTGTACTTAGATTTAGGTTTAAAGAACACCAGATGGTCAAAATTTCCGGAGCCCCCGCTAGGGCGTGCCGCATATTCACATCGTGGTTTTGGGACGTGTAAAACCCCACCAATTATTTTTAACGGAAGCAAGCCAGGTGACGGTTATTGTTGTGAAAGAAAAAGATTTCCCGGAGGGTGCAATCGTTTTTATAGAGTATGGCGAAAGGCACAGTGCAGTTTGAACTAGAACTGCTGGCGGTCTTATTATACGTATAGGTTTACTTCAGTCTCACCTCGTGCGCCATGCAGGCGTGATGCCTGCAACGCCGCCTGCGGCACTGCTCATCGCGCCATAGCATAGGGATATATTCTGTCGTAGAGCAATAATTGCCTGTACGGCTGTATAGCACCCACATGTCAGTCCTACGTGCTTTTCTAACGCTATAGCTACCTATACCTTGCTGTCGCTTTCCAGGCTTTGGTTCGCACTTCTTATTGACATGAACCATTTGAGAGTTAATCGCTTTAAATGTCTACTGAAACGTCTACAATATTAACAGGTCGGTAGTAAGCACTGTTAACTTACTCTGTGTGTCTGTGTCTTCCCTGGCAGATTGGAGCAGGAACATGGCCGGAGGTGACGCCCCAGCGCTAGCCGTCAAGGAAGAGGCGCAAGACAACAGCAGCACCGTCCTCAGTTACATCATTGTGGTCTGCTGTTTTGCTTTAATAGGCCTCCTCATATTCCTCCTTATCTACGGAGAGCATGTCCAGATGGCAATACGCAAGTCCGAGAAGCACAAGCACTGCGAAGCTCCAGACTGCGAGCGCGTCAAAAAGATGATGCACCTTGGACCAGTGAGCGGCGAACTACCGTGCCGAGACTTCTACTCGTACGTGTGCAGCCCCTGGGCTTCGGCCAACGTCAAGGGCGTCAACGTATCCTGGTTGAGCAGCCAAAAGTACGTGGACGACATGCAGGAGGACATGAAGAAACGTGGGCCCAACATCACCTACCAAACTGTTCTCGACATGGTGCTCATCACCTACCGGTCTTGCCTCCTATCGGCAACGGAAGCGCTAGAATCCGGAATCAGACCAGTTTTCAACGAGTTTCGCTTAGGGAGCTGGCCGCAATTCACCTACTCTGACACCGAAACATACGATGTCTTCGCGGGACTCATTACTCTGGACTTGAATTTGGGTATGAAGGTCGTGTTCGTGTTTGAGAACGCCTTGTTCGGCGAGGGCGTGTTGCAGCGTAGACTGTCCATCAAAGCGACTCCACTTGCATGCCCCTTTTCGCCGGAGTTGAACAAGAGCCTCGAAGGTACCTACGAAGAGTATGTCAGGGAGGTACTTGGACTGTTTTCATACAACGACGATGAGGCTATTCAAGAGCTAGTTGACATTCATCTCAACGTTTGTCGTGCTTCCATAGCCATGCAGGGCGTGCGAAAGTCGCACACTCTCCGAGAAATCGCTGCCGTAACGAGAGATATGGGCTTGTCGGAGCTCATCTGGCGCAAGGTCCTGGAGCCTATGGGAGCCATGACCGCGTCGACGATCCTCCACGTCAAGCTGTACTACATTGGAGAAGCTCTTAGATGTCTGCTGAAGAACGTGCCCCCTGAAAGTGCTATGAGATTCTTTGGCTTCTCGATACTCACGCAGATGGCAGCGCACCAAGAGCCGCTCCGAAAAGTTATGGACAAGTACTTTTTCTTCAACCACCCCATGGAGCCCAGCCCGGTTCATACTGAAAACTGCGTGTCTTTCATCTTCACCCATTTCGTAGAAGCATGGAATCTGTCGTTCTATCAATTCGAGCGCCAACAAAGCACAGTCTAAGGACGTGAGCCATATCGTTGCCTCCATAAAGAACTCCATGATACGCAGAATACGCAGCTCTCAATGGATGGACGAGCTGTCCAAGTCCAGGACGCTGGAAAAGCTGAAAAGGACGACGGTCGTTCCACCAGTTCTCGGCTCGTATCTGAAGAATTTCAATCTTGCAGAAAGGTACGCCGATTTGGAAGCACTGTCACCAACGGACTACTACGGTAACCAGCTTAAGATACGCGCCAACAATGCGCAGTACAACATACGTGGCGTCAAGCGATCTACGGGACGGGGCAACGTTGCCTTGGCCGGTGGCGATGCCAACTGGGCCATGAACATGGTTCACGTGTACGCTGGACTATTGCGACTGCCCTTTTACTCCACTGATGTGCCCCTCGCGATCAAGTACGGTGGTTTGGGAAGTGCTACTGGGCGACTGTTGGCGCTACTGTTCACCGGCAAGAATGTGATGAAAGATGTTCTAGGCTCTACCTCGCACTGGTGGACCGGAGGTGTGTACCAAGAGTACAAAAAGAGGGCAATGTGTTTCGCTCAGCAAGCCAATCCCGACGCTGCTTTGGGGGAAGAGGCTGACTTCCTAGTCGACTACCTTGGAGCACGCGTAGCACTGGACGCCCTCCTTTACGCCATGGCCGACCGTAAGACTCGCCTCTTGATACCCGGCATCGCACTGAGTGATGAGCAACTCTTCTTCATTACGTACTGCCACGTAATGTGTGCCAGCGTTGAGTTCGAAGGAAAACTAATGCTACCCGAAAGAGCGCTTAAACGCTGCAACGGGGCCGTCATGAATATGCCAGAGTTCGGCAGAGCGTTCAATTGTACGCATGGCAAGGTCGACAAAGAGGCGATTCTCAACCCCGCATATAAATGCTCCCTCTACTGAGCCCAGTGAGCGGGGAGAAGGTGTTTGCGGCTATTTTTTTTTTTTTTTTTGTAGCGACCACTGTACAGATGATGCCTCGTGAGGAAGCCAGCACTTCATATTAAAAAAAAAAGTCATATGGCAATATATCATTTTCTGTCATACCCGCTTTACCCACTAAGATGGTTTGAAAAGAAACCAATGCGCACATGAATTTCCTCAGCGTGCCTCCTCCAGAATGCAGTTCTTAAGCATAGAAGTACGTATGTGTGTTGCGGATAGGTTAATTCTGTAAGGAGGTTTGCTGAACATGAAATACAGGCAACAAAGGGAGAGTTAAGCGCAGAAGGTAGTGAATAGAGGCCGGATTTTCAGGCATTAAAAAGCGCATTTTAAGCACCGAAAATAGGCAGGCAAAACAACGTTTTAGGCGTCCAGCGTTGTAAATATAAGCACAGTAAATATTTGCATAAATGCGAGTAAATTCAGAATAAAGGTGTGCGGGATATATGTGCATTCAACAGGAAAGCAGGAAATGTTATTGTTTATGATGGCACCAGGGCGCCAACAGTTGCACACAGCCGTGCAATTGTGCTTTTTCCCGAAACGGTTGGCAGAACAAGGTCTCTTCTTTTGTTGTGTAGCATGGTGAGTCAAGCGTCCACTGTCGAATCAACACACTCCCGAATCTTTTTTCTCTTCGGCATGGCTGGGAAGGGCAGACAGCCAGACCGCTAAAAGACCACAATGGAGGGATGCCTCGTATTGGCCGGGTCGAATCGCCTAGGGAGGATTTCTCGGTAATGCCTTAAAAAGCAATTAGAAACAAAACAAAGCGGCATGCACACCACATGTTTTCCTTGTTTCCATTGCTCTCTGCGGTTTCGCATTCGCCAACCGCTCGCGCCATGTCAGCGCGGCGGCATATGGTGGGCGGCGCGTCCCATTTCACTGCTGCTGCAGCCCTTCTTAACGTCTAATTCATGCTCATATATCAAAGTGGGGGCGATAGCAATGCAAGGAATGCAAGAGAAAATAGCATTTGCTTAAAATCCAGTCCTCGTATTGAATATCGT
>NC_051178.1:164368025-164398714 GCF_013339695.2 Rhipicephalus sanguineus | reverse complement strand
GCGCCTTATGTAGTCCACCTGAGAGTCGTTCAGCAGTCGTCCTTCCATAGCATCGACGACGGCGATGGCTGGTCTAGGCAGTTCTGGCGACTCTCGGCTGCGCTGGCCTTATCATCGTGATAGCAATATTCGACGTCTTCATTGTTGTGTTCCATGACAACTGCAGTCAAAAGGATAAATAAAACAAAGGCATTTGCAATACCCCGTCGACTTGTGTCCACAGACCTTCCTTCTGGACAGATTAGAGTTATTTCGCATATTGGTATGCTATCAAGCTCTAAGAAAAGGAAACGAAACTTCAGAGCGGGTAAAGGTAGCAAGTAGTTTAAAAATTACAAATAACCGGTATGATACCCTACGCTGGGAACAGGAATAGAGGAGCTTTAATGTTAAGGGTAGAGAGGGAGAGACAGAGAATAAGATGGACATACACAACACACAGAAAAGCATCACAGCACTTGTAGCATGCAACAGTCCAAGAACTGCAGTCTTTCATCACAAACTGGTGAAATACCGCTGCCATGTGTCGCAGTGGGATATAATTGAAGAAAGAAAGATTGGCGTAACACTGTTTCCACTTTTCAGGTCAGGGTATTAGTAAAACGAACGTGAGGTATGCTGCGAAGTAGATTGGCTAGCTGCTAAATTTTTATCCATAAAGGGCACAAGAAAAATGCTGCTAAGAAAAACGTCAGGCACAGTCTGTTAGGGGCAACAAGTGAGAGAGATGAAAAAGGAAGGCGGGAGGTTAACCAGATATTAGCATCTGGTTTGCTACCCAGCACTGGGGTGGGGAAATAAGGGCAAGAAAGGGGGTGTAAAGAGTAGGGGCAACAAATTACTCTTAATGTGCGACGCTAGCATTTTAACATCTGTAATATTTAGCAATGAAAAATAGCTGTAGTAGTAGGCGAGAAGCAATAACAGAAATATAATCTTGAATAAGAGTGTTCAGATTCTTAGCTTCCAAGAATATTTCATATATACCAACTGTAACACCGTCGCATCGACTTACTGCAATTCGATCCATTCGAGTGGTAGAACCCCGCTGCAAAAAAAGAAGCATGGCATCGTTAAGTATTACAGTGCAGATATGATCGCACGGGCCCGAAGTGACAGGACAAACACGAAAATTCGGCGCACTCGTCACAAATCCCGTGCACTATCCCTCGCGCTATTGTATGTGTATGTATGTATGTATGTATGTATGTATGTATGTATGTATGTATGTATGTATGTATGTATGTATGTATGTATGTATGTATGTATGTATGTATGTATGTATGTATGTATGTATGTATGTATGTATGTATGTATGTATGTATGTATGTATGTATGTATGTATGTATGTCTGTATGTATGTATTTATAATGTATGTGCAGGGTATTCCTTCAGGGGGGGGGGGGGCGAAGGTTCGTCGCAGCGCCATCCGCCCTCACAATTATGTCAATGTATGGGGCTGACTTTGCGCCCCCCCCCCCTTGCCCCCCCCCCCCCCTTTTGCGCACGCCTATGTGTATGTATGTGTGTGTTCGTGCTCGCCAATGTCACAGGAAAATCGATTCCGGCAGGAATTCAGAGATAAATACGAGAGCGAAGTTCGTCGTTCGCAGTTGAATTTTTTCAAGCACACATAAAAACGTACTATCGCGCTTAGTATGAGCCACACCAAGGAGCGCGTGGCCAAGGGCACTGTAAAGTTGTAAAGTGGTGCCTATCGTGACATGTTTTCGAGTTATCAGGGGAGGATTTGGCTGTTCCTGCGAGTGCGCATCGCTTACACTTGCTTTAGCGCTGACCCCCATTTTGACCTACGGTGATATCATCTTCGAAAATGATAACTTCGAGTGTGAAAGCAAGCAAGTTGGGGGCGATGCGCACTCGCCGGCAAAGTAAAACTCTCTCCCCATAAGTCAAAAATATGCCACGATCGATACCGTTGTACAATATTGCGGTGCGCTCGGCCACGCGTTCCCATGGTGTAGCTCATACTGAGCGCGATAGTACATAACACTGTTATACAGACGACGCTCCTAATACATGAATACTGAAAGTAGGACCCTAGGTCAAAATTAATGCAACGAGGGACTGATAATTTGTAAGCACTTCCTCCGCGAACTGTTATATCGCAGGTTGACTTCCCTCGTAGACCGACCATCCCCAGCGATTAGTGATGTTCAGGTTACAATTTTCACGCCCTGATAACTTTTTGTTTGAGCAGCAAAGCGTTCATTACGAAGAACCCATGCTGACTATTTTTGGAACATCACCAACCGGTTAGCCGATATTTTAAAAGTATTTTTGTATGTGCATGTATGTTTCATAAACTTGCGAGCAGATATGCAAAGCCATGTACAGCGAAATTCAGGCAGTAAGGATCCATAAACTTGGTGACAATATATTGCCACACGAGCTCCTTTCTTTCTAAACTTTATGTTAACGCACCCTTACACGCGTTACTACTGCTTTGCGCAAACCGCGCCATAATGTCTGGGAACGTTCCAGATTTCTTTGGGATGATCTGTTAGTCTTGAGCGCGGAAACGCGAACAGCCGAGTCTTTTCTCCAACTAAAGCGGCCACCAGCGATAAGGCTGGAATGTTCGATGTCGCATGTATAAATGCCGACGCGCCTTAGCGCTGAGCAGTTTTATCGACGGCCGACGCCCTGTTCGCCGCTATCAGTGCACAGCGTGTATTGCTGTATGGTATGAGTTTCCATTTCCGGCCACAGCTCGGCCAAATAAAGAGTTCATCTTGAACACGCCGACTGCTGTCTTCGTCATTGTCGACGTCACGACCCCGTGACAATATACAAAAATTTTCGAACGCATTTCCCAGCAGCTGTGGTGTCATTTCCATAAATATGATGGACAAGTACAGACTTACCGTCGCAAACGACTGCGATATTGCAGATGGTGCAATTCGAAGGCGCCTTTGTTACATTTGCGGCCAGCACTTCAATGTTGCACTCATCCCATGTAAGAGTGTCAGATCGATCCAATCTAGAAAGGAGGCGGAAAAGAAAGTACAATATATGATAAGCACTAGAAACGATGTTTTACCAAAGGTCACATCTCATACCTGCGGGACCATGTTAGTAATAATATATATTGCTGGGATTTACGAGAGAAAACCACGATATGATATGAAATGATATGATATGATATATGATATGATATGATACGATATGATATGATATGGTATGATATGATATGATATGATATGATATGATATGATATGATATGATATGATATGATATGATATGATAAGAACCACGTAGTCGAGGACTTCGTATTTACTTCAATCCTCTGCAGTTTTTTAACGCACACCAAAATCGAAGTAGGACGTGCTCGCATTTCCCCGTCATCGAAATGCGACCGCGGTGGCCGAAAATCGAACCTGCCTCCTCTACCTAAGCAGCCTCCTTTAACATATCGAGGCTGTAGTGACAACTTCTGTACTACAGTGCAGTCTCGTTGATACGATCTTCATGGGAACAAGAAAATACTGCGTATCGTCCTAAAACCATGTTATCTAAACCAAGCTTCAAAATGTAACAACAGCACGAAGCAGCCCCGCTCAACGCCACATAAACAGTAGTCAACGCATATCTTTTGTTCATCATTGTTGAAATGGGGTCTCAATTTGAGCTCAACATTTTTTTTTTTCCTTTTCGATGCCCGTAAAAAATTCTGGAAGCTAATCAGGCAAGCTGGAACGATATCGTTCTTGGGTCGTAACGAATGTTATTTAGGCTAGCACACTGGGCCATAAAGAGCTCTAACAGTTTAAAAAAACACCACAAAAACCCACCTCTGCAGTCGCATTACCCAATACAAGAATATGACGCACCACACATGCATGTTTTTACTTTATTTCTCTCTCCTCTTTCCGACCTCTATTTTCCGATCCCTGTGCAGGGTAGGAAGCCGGTTACTAGTAGCAGCTTAACCTCCATGCCTTTCTTTTTCATGTATCTCTCTCTCTCTCTCTCTCTCTGATGTACCAAGTCGTCCAATCAGCAGTAGTCGCAGAAAATCGCGCATTTTTTCCAAAGAAATACGAGGTATTGAGACGCAGTTTTCATAAGCGTGAGTTCGCGAGGTCAGTCATGACGCAATTGCCGCGCGATGTTATTGAGGGATCTCAGCAAAGATACACAGGGTGTATATTTATGCAGCATATATTATTTGGAGACCCGTTGGCAGCGTTCGGATATGGCCGAGTTTGTTTTTTTTCTCTCAAACTGTTTTTGTTGGCGCACTCTTGGGGACCATGGCGCCGATGCCTATAGGTAGACAAAATTTGCTGACAGGCACGTCCTCATAGTATGATATATCACCCATTAAGATCCCCAATTTTTTAATTATGCGGATTTTGCTTATCGTATGACCATTTTATTTCACGATCGTGGAAAAGCCCCTTCTTATTCCAAGTGATCTTCCAAAGAAACAAAGCCCAGACGATAGTCTGACCACTTGCTCGTTAAGCATTTTCATTATTCGATGTTTTATTTTTAACCTAAATTTCCAGCTTTGTTTAGTTTCATAGGGGCTTACCTTAGCAACCTGCCGCGCGGTTCTTGGCCACTCCCCCTTTGTGGCTGAGCGCCATCAGGAAGAGGTCATCATCACGTCAACATCAACATCATGGCCTTGACATCAGTTTAGTTACTCGGCGAGTTCTTTGCCTCGGAACCGACATCTTCTGATGTAATCTCTTATGCCGACCGCCTGCGGACGACTATGCATGGCTACTACCACCGACGCTTCATCACGATCGCAAGACCGTTTATGTCAGCCCATCATTACTTCATACCAGCCACGTATTCATCCGTCACGATGCTACTCGTACTCCGTTACAAGCGCCTTACGGCGGTCCTTTCAAAGTACTCAGGCTCGATCCTAAGTACTTTACGCTCCTTGTTCATGGGCGCGAAGAGACGATTTCTATAAACCGCTTGAAGCCAGCTCATGTAGACACTGGCAACGCCATCTCAGCAACATAAACCGCTCGACGGCAGTGCCTTCATCGCCAGGGGGAGAGCCATGTAGCAGACAGTGTGCCTTGCGTACGCGGTGAAAGACGAAGAGACCGATAAGCTCGATCACGGCTGAGGCGACAAACAAACAGACATCAATTTAGTCACTCGGCTATTAAATGTTTGTTTATTTTGGGCCTTCGGTTCCTACACCCACAGTTTCTTTGCTCCTGTTACTACAAGGACACCTCCCTGGTAAAGCGAGTTGGAATACAGGGCACACGGAGCCGTGTTAGTGGCTAAGTATCCCGGTGTTCAGTGAAAAGATGAAACACGCGCATATATAAACCTTGCATTCGACACGGCGTTCCTCCCAGCAAGGTTCATTGGTGACGTTATGAATGCTGACGTTGCGAGTACGAGCGTTAGTCCCCAATGCTGCTTCTGAAGATTCTGATGAGTGTTTAGAAACAATTGCAGATGTCTTGTATAAGCTTATGGGTATTTACAGATATTGATGCCTCTCAAATTGGCAAGCAAGCACTATGAGAATGATGAGGCGTGAAGAAATGACAACTATAGCACTATTCGTTCATTCATTCATTCATTCATTCATTCATTCATTCATTCATTCATTCATTCATTCATTCATTCATTCATTCATTCATTCATTCGTACCAACAGCCGTGTTGTAGGGCTACTAAGGAGGGGAAAATACAGCACTCGGCATTGTACAGACAGGAAAAGAATACTTCTTGAGAAATTTCGGTATGGAAAGGTAACAGCGTGCTCTAGATGATAGTACGGAACACAAATATCACATTATCTGAGATAGAGTTCAGAAACACAAAAAAGTAGAAGCGCACGCACGCAAAATAAGAACAAATACGCAAAAAATTAGATAACTAAATAAGGTTATGATTTTATGAATTCATAAATTCTGGCCAAGCAAACGTATAACGTATGTAAGTCTTACACAAAGAGGCCGTGACCCCGCAATGTTATTACAAACGGTCTTAACACAAAGGATCGCTGCCTTTCAGTAGTCGCATCGAAACGAAATCTGAGAAGCATTAATTAAAAGCTCCTGTGTAAGGAATAGTGTCCGTCACGAATGGCGCCTTGGCATGCTAAAGAGCGCATTTCTAGCGTATTCGTGGAAGGGCCCACATGGCGGGATCCTTAGTAAGCGCAGCTTGGGCTCACGCAGCTGCTTCTATACGCACGTTGGCGTAAGAAGCCGGAAATGTCACATTACCACACAATCTAGAGATAACGTCAATAACGATAACCTCAATAACGAGACACGTAATTGAGGTTGTGATGTAGTGTTCTGTAGAAAAAGGTTATCTTGGTGTACATGGAACGTGCCGTTGGCAAAGTGCCTCCACTGGCGAGCTCTCTAACGAACTTCTGGCATGAAAAAAAGAAAATCCTCGCGCTGCAAGTGTTCTAGTGCGTGCCCAGCATTCGTTCAATAACTCTCCCACGTTTCCCTCGCATTTACTTACACGTCAGCAAGCCAGAGTTTGTGCTCCTCGAGACCGAAGTGCTTCATCAGAGTGCAGAGTCGATGCATGGGCGTGGTATTCATGCTGATAATGTCCATGGATATGGCACGACACTCTTCCTCGGCCACTTGTGCCGTGATGATACCCGTCAGGCCAAGAACGTGGCAGTAGGTGCGCAGCGGCCGCGTCTTGAAGTAGACTGCGCGAGAGAGTGACCAACGGGAAACGGCGATTTCAGAGATAAGCGTATATCTTTCTGTAGTCGGCGCACAATTTTGGCCCGAAGATTTGCACTTCACGAACATTGCTGATAGTGACATTCTGATGGTGACAGTCAAAAAGCTACGCGCTGTGAGGAGTGATTCAGTTCATTTCAGGCAGGATGTGCTGGCCAGCCTAAGCCTAGTGAGATAACACTGCAGGCCCGTAGCCAGGAATTTTTTTCGGGAGGGGGGGGGGGCACTTGCTGAAAGCCTTGATTATTTGAGAAAAACGCCTATTTTATTTATTTATTTTCGGTAAAACACCAAGTATCATAAAAATTTCGGGGGGGGGGGGGGGGGGGGGGGCTGGCTACGCGCCTGTAACACTGGCGCAGTCTACAATGCTGAAACCAAACAAGTCACTATGACACTTGAACGTGCGGTAAAGCACTGTTTCAGGACGGAACAGTTCTAGGCTACAAGCGAGCGACACTTTATCGGGCACGAATCCTGCTCTTGCAAGACAGCTATATTCGCCGTGCTTCAAGAGAATATAGCGCTTTCATACAGATGTGTGCGGTAAGTAAAAAGAAAACTTTCATAATATCGCCGAAACGTGCTGTAATCACATAAGCATACAAAATTTTGAGCATTTGCATGGTACGTCGGCATCGGTGATTAAAACTGTGGCGAGGGGATGAGGTTGTGTTTAATTAGGTCACCGGTGACTGCATGAGTAACAATGAACAACTGAAGATTATCAACATCTGTATGTCTGTGAGCCTCGCGAAACACTTTGGTCGTCAGTGATTATTACCCATTCATAAGCTAACTTTCTTAACAAAGAACCTATTTCTAACATGGCTTGCATGGAAATAATACTGTTGGAGCCGTCGGATGCCATGACAGCAAGCAACTTTTTTCCGGCGCCTCATATGTCGATCACATGCGCAAATAAGAGCTGACAAGTGGCCAACTATAGAAAAACACGTATTCTATATTTCTGAACAGATAATTTTCTGGCTCACTTCCTGGATACAGATGGATAACTTGTTTTGACTAGGGTGCGTTAGGCTCTGAGAAGGAAGGAAGGAAGGAAGCAGAAAAAGGAGAAGGCATGGAGGTTAACCAGAAACACTTCCGGTTGGCTACCCTACACTGGGGGATCGGGGAAGGGGAATAGAAAGACGAGAAATAGAGAGGAGGGAAGAGAAAAAAAAGAGAGAGAGAGAAAGAAAAGATATGCAGTGCATTCACTAGAGCGTGCGGGATTGCACCACACGTCAGAGGCGTTCGCATAAGCCCGTCGTTCTCAAAAAGCACAAGAGTGCTTTCACTGCTTTGTGGGCCGTCGAGAGATGTGGACGGTGCTGTAGTAGCACCTGCACGGAAATTGGCCGATCATCCAGTCGCCGCAGTGCGTTGGACAGTACTTGTCTCTCCGAGGCAAAACGAGGGCAGTGGCACAGCAAGTGTTCGATGTCTTCTTCGGTGCCGCAAACACCGCATGCCGCGCTGTCAGTCCTTCCGATTAACGTTGTATATGCCTTCGTAAAAGCAACTCCCAACCAAAGGCGATAGAGAAGCGAAGCTTCGCGTCGATGAAGGCCGGATGGCGGTTGGAGTTGCAGTGAAGAGTTCAGTTGATGTAGTCTGGTATGTCTGATGCTTGGTGCGTTCTACTCCGTCAGTGTGAGACTGCGGGCCAGTTGTCGAATTTGCCTTGCAGCGTCTGTACTTGAAAGTGGAATCGGGACGATGCTTGCTTCCTGATGTCATGCGCGAGCAGCGTGATCGGCGGAATCATTTCCACTGATGCCACAGTGGCCAGGTAACCACTGGAAGTCAATATCGTGGCCTTTTTTAATTACGTGGTGGTGAAGTTTCACGGTTTCATACGTCAGCTGTTCGTGGCATCCTCGTCGGAGAACTGACCGCAGGCACTGTAACGCCGGTTTTGAATCAGAAAACACAGCCCATTTACTTGGTCTTTCAGTATCAATAAATTCTAGTGCGCTGCGCAGAGCCGCGAATTCTGCCGCCGTAGACGTCGTCGCATGTGAAGTTTTAAGTCGCAGAGTTATCCCTTGTGATGGTATAACCACCGCACCACCAGAACCGGACGACGTAGTCGAGCCATCCGTATAGATGTGGACGTGGTTACTGTAGTTTTCGTACAGTAGGAGTAGGCTCAATTGTTTCAGTGCATTTGTCGGTAGGTCTGACTTCTTCCGCACTCCCGGAACCGTTAGGTGAACTCGTGGGCGGCTCAAGCACCACGGAGGGAACACTGGTTTTGACGCAGGTGCGTACCCCGCATTAAATGATGAGCGATGTTTGCCGACAGTGGCACTATATGTCGTGCGGCGCCTTTCAGCAGCGAGGCTCGCCAGATGGTGGGAAGGGGTCCTGGCATAATGCCTGAGGTACGTACACATTGTCTCGGTGATAATGTGTGTCGTGATTGAGTAGTCCTGCGCGATGGCAATGGTTTCAGCCGTTGACGCGCTGCGGGGTAACCCAAGGCATATCTTAAGAGCTTGGGCTGGAATGCTCTGAATCGCGCGCAGGTTAGTCTTGCCGGTGTTCGATATTGCAGGCAAACTGTGCCGTAGGAATCCAATAAACAGAACCCTGTACAGTTGTAGCATAGATGGTATCGGCACTCCCCATTTTTTTCCTGCAAGGAATCTGAACATGTGACATATAGCAGCCAGCCGCTTCTTCAAGTAGTTCACGTGTGGAGTCCAAGACAGGTTTCTGACAATTATGACTCCCAAGAACCTGTGGCTTCTGCTGAATGATATAAGGTCTCCGTTAATTGATATACCATAGGCAGACATTGGCTTCCTCGTGAATGCTACCACTGCACATTTCCCGCAAGACACTTCCAGGTCTTGTTTACGAAGGTAGCAGGACGTCATTGAGGCTGCCTTTTGAAGGCGGGCGCGAAGCTGAAGCCGTGTCACACCTGAAGTCCAAATGCAGATGTCGTCAGCGTAGATAGAAAGCTTTACGGTGCTTGGTAGGTTTTCGACCAGTCCAATGAGGGTTAGATTGAAAAGCGTAGGGCTTAGAACTCCTCCTTGAGGGATTCCTCGGCTACTGTAATACTCAGTTGTCGGGCCATTCTCCTTGGTCACGTAGAACGACCTTCTCTGTAAGTAGCTGCACACCCTCATATATATCTTGCCACCAAGACCTACTGTTTCTAATGCACTCAGGATGGCTTCATGGGAGACATTATCATTGGCCCCCTTGACGTCTAGAAACAGAGCAGCACACTGTCTCTTACAGGCCTTATGGTGTTCGACATATGTCACCAGATCAACAACGTTGTCTGTTGCCGATCGGCCGCGCCTGAATCCGGCCATGGCATCTGGATAGATGTCATAGTGCTCCAATTACCATTCCAGTCGTGTTAGAATCATTCTTTCCATTGTTTTTCCCACGCAACTGGCAAGCGCGATAGAACGGTATGAGGAAATGCCCAGCGGCGACTTGCCAGCTTTGAGAAGCGGAATGAGGCGACTTGACTTCCATGCTTGGGGAACTGTACCAGTCTGCCAGGAGTCGTTGTACAGGTGCAGGAGTGCCTTCCGAGCTTCGTCTCCAAGGTTACAAAGAGCACGATGTGTGATGCCGTCAGGTCCTGGCGCCGAAGAACGTCTGCACAATGCCAGTGCAGCTTCTAGCTCATCCATAGAAAACTGGCACTCCATGCGGTGATCACGTGACAGAAATGGGTGGTCGAGCTCCACCGTCCATGTATCTGTGAAATTTGAGTCGCCGGCAATACTTCTACAGAAGGATTCTGCTACGTCAATCTCGTTACACTGCAAGTGAAGTGCCAGAGATTTAAACGGGTGTCGCTGACGAAAGGTTGTGCGAAGACCACGGACAGTTCTCCATATAAGCGATAAAGGCTTTCGCGGATCCAACGACTCGCAGAAGGATGCTCATCGTCGCGAAGCCAGTTTATCCATGTGACGCTGTATTTTCTTCTGAGTGCGTCTAGCCAGTCTCAAATCATCCTTGCACTTTGTGCGTCTATATCTTCGTTCCGCGCGACGGCGCATTGCACGAAGCTTCTCAAGTTCGATGTCGAAATCGGTGCGTGTGTTGCTCGTGTAACTCGTAAAAAGCGAATGCGTGGTGTTCTGCAGCGCATCCTTTATCGCGGCCTCTAGGTTATAGGATGAGCCGTCATTACAGCAGTCTTCCATTATCATCTTGAATTTCGGCCAATCGGTGCAATGGAGGGCTCTGGAGGACTTGGAGCTGGTCAAACCTTCTATCCTCAGATAAGTTGGAATGTGGTCACTACCCCGCGTTTCCAAATCTGAAAACCAGTGCACTTTTCTCGTGAACGAGCGTGAAACAAGAGTGAGGTCCAGGCAGCCGCTGTAGGCTGATCCACGTAGATATGTAGGGCTTCCATCATTAGAAACGCAGAGTTCGTGTTTCGAGGCAAATGACACCAACTTTCTTCCTCTAGAGTTGACCTTTGAGCTTCCCCATAGAAAATGGTGGGCATTAAAATCACCAGTGATCACCCACGGGTGTGGAGTCGATGTCAAAATACCGCGTAAGCGCTCGCAATCTAGGCGGCTTGATGGGGATACGTAAACTCCGAGAATTGTGAAAGTGACCTTATTCTTCTTCATAGTAAGGCAAACATATTGATTCTCTTCGTCAGGCGGGACAGGGTGATGAACATAAGTCAGGTCACGGCGCATAACACAACAACCTTGCTGCACTCTCCGTGGGTGGAGGACATAAAGCACTCGTAGCCTGACAATCTGACGGAAGCAGACAGATTGGGCTCGCAAATCACAATGATGGGGAATTGGTTCGTAAATACAAACTGTCTAAAGTCGGACATGCGCGACTTAAGACCTCTGGCGTTCCACTGAAAGACAGATGCATTCTTGACTTCCTCTCGAAACGATGGTACCTCGCGGGCCGTGGTTTTACCCTAAAGCTGCAAGCACCGGACTCAGGGTGTCCAGTACCTGCAGTGCGCTGTGCGCAGACGGGGTCTTCATGCTGCTCAGTAGAACGCGCATGGCGCTCATCAGCGACTGCAGCAAGGTTACCTGTCGATCTTCAGTCGTCGTATCAGTGGTTCGTGAGGTCGTTGAGGGCGGTGGGATTCGATGTGACGCCGTAGCAGGTTGAGCTTGTGGAAGCGAGGGCCACTCTGCGGAAGGTGCGACTGCTGTCTCTGCCTTTGATTTCGCAGTGTCCGTCTTCGAGGAGATCGTTGTTCGTAAGGCAGCCGCTTTGATGGAGGATGACATCTCGCTATCGGCAGAGCAGCCTTTTCGTGATGTTCTTCGGTGTCGACGCCATCGTCGCCGAAGTGTAGCGGCCGCTTCTCTGTGCGTTGAATTGTCCCGCACCATACGCTCTGAGAAGAACACGATAAGGAAAGGACGCGCCGTAGCGGCATATGCGACTGGAAAAGTTCATTAAAATCACACCATAGCTCCAAAGAACCCACACGTAAGGTGCGAGCAGAAGTTTAAAAGTAATTCAGGAGCTTTTTAAAGGGACCATGAAACGGTTTTGACGATTTTGTATAAACACATTGAGTCGCTAAAGCAGGTACTAAGAATAATTTGCAGACCGACTTAAGCTGTCTGCGTCAACTGAGCAATTTGTTACAAGACTTTAAACATGTGAATCGCCCCAGGTCGCAGCGGCTCAGCCAAACAAGTTTTCAACTTCTCGCACCCTTTCTGGGTAACATTGTCTCATGTTGCGTAGCACCGGCGACCGATCTGATTTAACGCCACGGAACCTCCGGCGGGCAGCGAGCGTCGTCTGGCTGTGCTACAAAGCGCTCCGTGTTGACGTGATACAGTGTTTGTCTCGAGGTTTCTTTGTTAAGACACCATGAATTGCCCCAGCTGAGTTGTGTGCCGTACGTAAGTCTAACGATTGGTGACTTGTAAAGCCACGACATCGTGTAAGGCTTGTAAGGCACCTGGCGAGCAGAGTCGCTTCAGCTCGTCGCTGCAGCGAGCGTCGGGCTCGCGCTCCCCGATCAACGCAAGGGTCCACGCGTTTGCGGCTGTAACTCCAGCCTTGAAGGCACAGCCACATTGCATGAGTACACTTATCGGTGATCGTTATCAAATGATTTTTGTTTGTCCGCATGCCTTAGCGGATTGTCGCCGTATAGAAGAATAATATAAGAACGGCTCGTAGTGTGGCGGCACATGAAGGAGCAGATTTACACCCCTACGAACGTTTCGTCTCGCGTGCCCGACGGCGTGCACCAGACGTAGCCAGAGGCGCTGCGAGCGCACTCGACGGAGCTTAACCTGAGTGCGCTGCGGTCGCCAGCGACACCTTGGTTTTTGATGAGTTGAGGAGGCAAAACAGTGCCGAGAAGGAGTGTATAACTATAATTGCCCGCAGCTGCCTTGATACATGGTGCGTCTCTAAATTTCAGGTGCGAATGATTTGATGACGGCGTAGTCTAAATGCTGAAGAAATGTCAAAAGCCGTTTCAGGGTTCTTTTAAATATTAAATCCACAACTAAGTCACATTAACACGATTAAATTGTTTTACAATAACATGTAACTGATGTGGCCAACAGTGCAAAGCTCACTTTAAAGAATTCAAATTCAATGTTGTGCCCACAATGCCATTGTTTATGTTGGGGGACGTTATAGCATTCTCGCTAATGGACGCATAACCATTCAAATTGCGAAGAATTATCTCCTACATGATATTCATGCGCGTGATCTGGTTCTGTTGAATCTTAAAGAACATAACTAGAAGGTAAATACACTAAGTTTTCGGACATGAAAGACGATATATAAACTAGCGAAACGAAAGATAACCGGCGTTTCTTATAAATGCGTTTTATTAAACAGTCGTAACGAAGAGGTTAGCTAGCAGGACTTTTCTAAGCGGTGTCCAAGGGTAGCATCGTAAGTAAGCATACAGGTACCACAAGTAAGAAATACACACGTGTCTTGGGTAGCTTTGGGTAGAGCGTAGAACTACGTCAAGCTCATGCTCCGAAAACACTGCGTGCACTGGGTCTTTCGGTTCGTCAGCGTCATGCATTTTCGCCACCTTACGTCATGAAAATGACCAGCTGTTTACAAGAGATGGGATCTTACTGGTAAAGTCTTTACGCACAGCTCAGTAATCTGGGTAAACTTATTTAACGACGTGAAATATTTATAACAATACCATCCTATTCTTTTTTTTTTGTTACCGTTGCATAATGCTGAAGACATTACATTGTTAAAGTGGCCATCTATTTGCATGAGAAAAAGTTTGATTCCTCACGTCTTTACAAGCAGGGAAATAATTTGGCTCAACCTATGCAATCCATAGAAAAAAAATTCAGGAAACGCCAGCCAGGGGCCTGCTTTGTCTCTGCCCATGTACCCAAATCTACGAAATAAGAGCACTTGTCGCGAGTGCATGGGCTTTTGATTTTGGAAAAAAGCAGTTGCATAATCATTAACAATCTGAAAAAACAAGAAAACAAAAACTGTTGCGACGCGTAGCCTTAGAAGATCAGAATTCCACTGCAGGTGCTTAAACGATAAATGTATAATCATCAGGCCAGTAGGGAACAGACGCGATACTTTCATAAAACAGGAGTCGATTCTGGCGACTTCACGCACTAGTATGGCTGGTTGTGATGACGCGATGTACCAAAACAATCAAGATGGGCACTTGTGGATCACCAGAAACACTCAAAATAGTCGCTCGGCAAACCAGATTCAGAATTCATAATACTCACAGCATTTCACCCTCTTCGGCTGGGGATTCGAGTGGCCCGTAGCAATGAGAGAAGGTGGAGCTTCCGGGGCAAACAGGATAGCTGGAAGAAGTAGCCAAAAGAGGAGGAATATCATCTCAGGTACTGTTTGCTGAGCAAGCGCATACGTGACAACTAGCACGAGAGTTTTGTTTCATAGAGCCAAGCAACTATAAACAGGAGTCATCGGTCGTTCTCAGTCTCTTGCGCAACGCTTCAGGCCGGACGCACAACGAATCAAAAGAAGAAGCTAGAACCCCGCCCTACTCCAAATCTCGCCGCCGAAACGAACTTCGAGTGTAAGGAACGTTAAAGTGTGCGTTTTCGTCGACTCAGCGCGTCAGCAACGGCGAATCTGCCTGGCGTATACTGTCTCTCTAGCGAGCCTTCGCGCACGTCATCGGAAACGTGCACACCAGGCCACAGCTTTGCTGACGGTCCGTTTCTGCACGGGCGCCGTCGCGTAAACTTTGCCCTTAAACGCAGGCCGTGACGGCTTGCGGTGGCCCTGGCTGACGCACTTCCGTGTGCAAGCTTACATCAAGCACGAGCGGTGTAGTGTTCTCAGCGAGTACACTTTGATCAACAGCGGTGTGAGGTTTCCAGGTCCTGCACTCCGTATAACTTGCGCGCAACACAGGAAAGGATGTGGCCAGATGACGTACGAAAAACGCAATAGGGTATGCGTAGTTTGCCTTCAATTCAGGGGATTCGTCCTGAGTGCTTCCCACTTGCGTTGCATCAGTGACCCCCTAAATGAAGCATAGTTTACTGTCACCGTACACTACAGACGAAAAAGTGCGTGTGCAGTAAATCACATTCGACAATCAGATGATTGCCGTCAAATGATGAACGTAAGATTTTCAAGTACATCACAAAAGAATCCATTTGCTAGTGGTGTCGTGTATCGCTTCGTGGTCTGACAACGCAATGTAAAGTTTCGAGTTCTCACTAAGCTCTGTGCACTTGCGTAAGCCATCTAGTCAATGCAGCGGTCAAGGCCAATTCATTCGCTATTCGCCAATAACAGTGTACCATTCGATTGCCTATACACCTACACACTAATAGTTCATTGCAATGTTGCAGAAATCACTAGTCCTTCCAGAGATCACGTTTCAATTGTACCAGTGTGCGTTTCGAATAAGCCTATCGTGCATCTTGTTTGCCGATCATCGTTCAATGCCACTGAATAAGTTATTCACCTAGAGCTATCTCCATATTTTGTAAGATTTCTGCTTTAGCTGCTTGAGGACCCTTGCCTCTCATTTCCCCCTTTTATTTGTTTAGCCTTTATTGCGTACTTCTAAAAACTTATAATTTGTTCCCCATGCTACAATACGTTTTTTTTTTATCTCGGGTTTAACGTCCCAAAACCACGATATGATTATCAGAGACGCCGTAGTGGAGGGCTCCGGAAATTTCGACCACCTGGGGTTCTTTAACGTGCACCTAAAGCTAAGTACACGGGCCTCAAACATTTTCGCCTCCATCGAAAATGTAGCCGCCGCGGTCGGGATTCGATCCCGCGACCTTCGGGTCAGCAGTCGAGCGCGATAACCACTAGACCACCGTGGAAGTTAATACCTTGATACATCGGCCTGTGACTGGTTTCAACCTCAGGAGGAGTCCGCCTTTTCCACAACACCATGTAGTTACACACAAAGGAAAATGAAAATGAGGTTAATAAAGGAAGAAATGACGGCAGAAAATGATAACTATACGTTGAAATGCACGCACTTGTGTTGTGGCCACACCATCAAAAGGGACAGCTGATACAGAATAGAATGAGCGGCACTGCTCTCGCGACTAACAACTCGAAGTACGAAACCACGGTTTCGAGACGACGCTCCGCTGGAATGGCTTTTCGTGTCGGCGGCGGTAGACGTCACGAAGGGCAAGCTCGCAATCGTTAAAGGAAGGACAGTCACATAAAACGGTCTTTACGGTTTCCTCGCAACAACATGGGCGTCGCGACGAGCGCTGTCCAGCATTGCGATCGCGAAAGAATAGGCAACGCAAAAGGCGGTACACTGAGCGCTGCCACACAATTACACAATAAAGCTGCCACGAATCATGGTGACCGTCAAAGTTGCCTATAGCCTGGCCGACTGAGCGCAAACAATGCGACGTGAAATCAGACTAAATTCTCCAGCTGGAATGTCAAGTACCACGCAATAGTCCTAAAGTGTTGCGCCGTGTCTGTACTCGTCAACGGCACAAGAAACGATGTTTGCGTATGTTTGTGGCCTACGCAAGCAACCTTGTGAGGGCTGTTCATGTTGGGAGATGACGCAAACACAAAAGCAAATTTACTAGAATATGACGGTGTGACTTCCATGAAAGGGACGCTGAAACGAAAAACTATTTCGCTCGTGTTACTGAAGTAACCTCCCACAATTACAAAAAACGCCACTCCTGCCGAAGGAAGATGCCTCGCAAGTGAGAAAAATAACAACAACGAAATACGGTTAGCGATGCCACCTTCAAGTCTCCCGCCACATCAGCCGTGCCGCAAGGAAAGGAATGTATGTGAGCAAAACATCGGCTGTTTCAAACTATCCTATAGCATGGCTACTGCAAGCGAAGTTGCGAAGTGCCCACTACGCCGAAGTTCCTTTTACGAATTGGCGAAGTACCGCACTATGCGTCCGTAAGGCAACACACGCACCCGCGCAGCTGCACCCTTCGCTGATGTTGTTGCTGCTCCTTATGATTAATTATGCCTCAGCTCTACCGCCTCCGCTCCCGAGAACGGGGCTTCTGATCTGCCGGATCGAGACACTTCGACAGACACGCAGCAACAACACGGACCACAATGATCGTGGGGTGATCGTCTCATCACGTTCCGAGATATTACCCAACACTACAGACTGGAAAGGCGTAAGTTCCCGCCACCGCATGACAAATTAAACAGGCACGATGCTGTAAGCTATCGCTTACTACAAACACACTCTTACCCCAGCCCGGTCGTCTTACGCCACTGCTACCCACACTTATACACCACCGATCTATGTAAAACATGCGGGCACAGAGCAACGCTGCGCCACATGCTCTGGGAATGCGCCGGCAACAACAGTCGAGAAACGCCCGCCGTTCGCGATGCGCCTATGGCTGCTGCCAATACCAGGCAACAGGAAGCCTCGAGCTCACTCGTTCCCGCCGCCGTCCCGGCTGCGGGAGCCGCGGGGGACCTTCTCCGTCGGCGACGCCGCCGCTGGGAGGCGGCGCTCAGAAGCTCGGAGCTCAACGACCAGCTCTGGGCCGTCCGGCAGGCCGAAGATGCCGCCCGAGTTCAGGGACTCAGCGCCGCCCTCTGAGGCCACCAAGACCAAACTGCCGGCCAAGTGTTAATAAAGTTTCTTCTCTCTCAGCGCTTTGCAATGGGTGGGCCTTTAAAAAACAGACTCGTTGCGCAATACACATGTTTTGACGCCTGGCGCGATTCTACACTTCTGCCACGCAATATTACGTGCGTTAAGCGGACCCCTCACTCTACATGACATTCGTAAAGGGTTTTTTCATTTTTTTTTTTCGAAGCAATGTGTAGCAATGTCGCGGCTCTGTCTTAGGAAACCTGCTTGCCACGCAGCTGGCCTAGATTCGATTTCCGCTCGATATAATAATAATATCTGGGGTTTAACGTCCCAAAACCACGATATGATTATGAGAGACGCCGTAGTGGAGGGCTCCGGAAATTTCGACCACCTGGGGTTCTTTAACGTGCACCTAAATCTAAGTACACGGGCCTCAGACATTTTCGCCTCCATCGAAAATGCAGCCGCCGCGGCCGGGATTCGATCCCGCGACCTTCGGGTCAGCAGTCGAGCGCCATAACCACTAGACCACCGTGGCGGGGCGATTTCCGCTCGAACCGAAGAGTTTTTACATTTATATTATTTGCATCTATATCGAATTTTGGCTCACGGACAAGAGTGATTTTTCGCTCACAATTAACGACGCCGACACCGACACCAACACAGAAATTTCTTACAAACGAGCCCCTGAACGCTGTCGCGTTAAAATCAATGGATGAGAAAGAAAATGCGCAAACTTCGAAAAGATTCTTCATCTAGAAGGACACAGACGTTTACGCACACGTACAATGTCTTGTACATCACTAGCGAAATTGTGCTAATTGTAAGTTTTATCGATCACCATGACATTTGGTGCTGCTTTTGATATGTGCCATGTGTCACCTGCCTTAGGTGCAATCTCAGCGGTCAACTGCGCCGCCGATTACAAGTAATCATACTGACATTCTTGTCGTGATCGGCACCCTAGTTTCCTAAGTTTTGTTAATACTCTGACATTAAGATTATCGTCAATGTATGGCTGATCTCAGTGGAAGAGTTAATCGCCTGACCCACAGAGTACATAATACGAAGCATGGCGCTCTGAAGTTTAGGGTTACTTCACGGCAGGTCAGCTATCCGTTGAAAGGTCGCATCTCTTATCAAAGAAACACTTAAGGCGAGATCAATTGCAAAATCTTGGAGTTCCAAGTCACACACTCGCGTTCGATTAAAAGTCGGCATAAGTAATCTATACGCAGATGAGCGTTCAATGATAACATCTACTCGAGAATCTGCGCCAATGTCGAATACGGCGATTAAAGCGATATCGACATATCGACATAAATGTCTCGTGACTCCTTAAAACGTTGCTGCCGCGCAAAGGCGTTCACTTCAGACTTCGATCAGATAGCCGCAACCTTCCCAGTTCTCCCTTGCTCACGCGGATGTGGTGGAGTTCGCAATGGCTTAAGCGACTTTTCTTCCGCCTTCGCAATAGGTTATCATTTGAAGAAATAGCACAGATCGCTTCCATAAAAGCGGATGCATAGACGTGAGTCATGGTTGCTTGGTCGCTTGAACCAGGACACGGCGAAAAACGGAGTCAATCGGTGGGTATTCCGTCGTTTATTTCTTCCAAGCGCCTTCTTGGATGTACGCCAATCTGTTTTATGAAATTCGTCGTATTCAACGTCACTATAAGTAAGACGAAGAGCTATTTGAACCCTCTAGCAAGGCATATATAAATCAACAACAACAAAAAATCATTCGTTCATGACTGAAGTACATGCAAATGTACAGTAGCTCCGTTTCAAGTAAGATAACAAAGGTTCAGGAAATATTCAGCAACATGATAAATAATACAGTAGAGAGCCTCATTAGTGCATCGGATTTCCGTTTTATGTTCTTTCTTTTCGTAGCGAGGCAAACGAATGCTAGAATTTTTTATGGGCCACAGGAATCAAATGCCACGGCACAGTGGCGCCGCACACGCTCTTGATTGCAGCGACAGTGCCGGACATCGAGACGGAAACACCGTTAATTATACGAGCTAGGATTTTACGTGCAGGCGAAACATGAGAAGAAACGAACAAAAAGATAGCCAACCGCAAACCCCTGGCACGGAATGCCTGTGATTAGAAATTCATGTCTCATCGCGCCGCGCCACGTATAGAAGCTCGTTCAAACTTTCCTATATCCCGTCTCGCCACGGGTATGTCAGTTCCTGCAATGGACGCGCCACGTAGGAGCCTTTGTCTACATTAACCAGCTGAAGCGGGCCGTAAATACTCTGCTTAGCGAGGGTCTTTGCCAACCGCGCGGCGGCGTTAGTCACCGCGATGGGAAAGGGTGCATGAGCGCTTAGCGCAGCGGCAGCGCGACCGACGCTTACGTCATCGCCTCGAGGAAAGTGTGTCAGAGGTCGTAGGAAGGCACGCGAGGCGGGAAAGTATTCAGGCCGCTACCTGGCTCGAGAATCCGCACTTTCAATGTCACTTTGCGGGTTCGCTTTGCGACCGAGAGAAGTCACTGAAGCGCCAAAGACTACGTAACGACGTCTACGAAGAGGAGAGAGGAAAACGGGGATAGGACGAAAAGTCACAGGGTACTTTATGTATTTACCTAAGACGACTGGACGGCGAAAGCCGTATTTTTATCTTTCTTCTTCTTCATCTGTGTACTGTATTGATCGCCCCCTCCCCCACCCACCGCGTATTCTCGCCAATGGAGAAACATGGAAAAATTGAGAAAAGCATTAGTACAGAAGAAACGAAAGGTGCACGCGAAGATGGAAACAAACCGATCAGCAGTAGGCTATGAGGTTTTTAAAAGGTGTTCGTCTGCGCCTTCGTGAAGATGTGTGACCTTGGTCCAAGTGCTGGTTCTAGTACAAGGCATCGCTCCTTCGCCATCAGCCGGTAACGTGCGTCATTCTCAAAGGTAACGCCAAGATGTTATGTTTTGCATTGATCAGATTAAAATGCGCTAGTTACATTTTATTCCGTCTTGTAATGCACTGAATCGTTCTTTTTTTTATCATGGGTGGTTTGAGTACATGTGATCAATTGTACCGAGGCCCTATCACGCCACCGGGAGTTTGTTATAGAAAGTACCACTGCTGCCGCAAATCGTATCCTACGTTTACTTTAGTTTCTAGATTGCTAAAGTGCTGTGTGTGTGTGTGCGCGTGTGTGTGCGTGTGCGTGTGCGTGCGTGTGTGCGTGTGTGTGTGTGCGCGTGTGTGTGCGTGTGCGTGTGTGTGCGTGTGCGTGCGTGTGTGCGTGCGTGCGTGCGTGTGTGTGTGTGTGTGTGTGTGTGTGCGTGCGTGCGTGCGTGTGTGTGTGTGTGTGTGTGTGTGTGTGTGTGTGTGTGTGTGTGTGTGTGTGTGTGTGTGTGTGTGTGTGTGTGTGTGTGTGTGTGTGTGTGTAACGTTTTAGACGTACTCAAGCACTGACCTTTCGCTCTGACACAAAATGTCGTTTGCCTTTGTTGCCCCTTTAACAAGAAGGAGAGTGTAGGCCTTATTATTCGGCCCATGCATCCTCTCTGGTGTAACGAATTCGGTCCACTTATGTTTGCCTCAATAGTCTCCTGCTCTTTCCGTCACGTGATGCATTTAGTCTTCGCCATCCGAGTGGTTGATGTGAGCATAGATATCGAATGCAAATTACAGAAACGGTTTCGCACAATCCCACAAACAAGTTTCGTTTCGTAATATCCCCACCCATTCCTTAGCCTCACGTGCTTAGCGCACCGCGTTTACGCACGCGACAGACTTTTCGAGCTAAAAACAGAGTGGTTGCCGCGGGGGGAGAAAAACTTCTGCAGCGTAGTAAGCGCACCGAACGCCACGTGCAGTAAATAACTTGCAAGCTCAAATAAAGCCACGTGCCGTGAAATATTGCCGACTAGAGCGTTTGCGTAGGTTTACAACGCCCACATACGTATGTTTCAAGGCAAACATTTCGATGAGAAACAAAAACAAACGGAAATTTGTGGGTTTTCGCGGCTACTCCCTGTCGCGCCCGCTTTCACGCTGTGGTTTTCTAAGTTGGCTTTCCGCGCTTTGAATATTTATAAGGGTTTTGCATGCGCGTTATAGTGCTTTTTCATTGGCGACCTACGCGATCGTCATGAAGCTCAGCGAGTATGACAAGAACGAGGTAGAATCTATACTCGACATGTCGAGCTTGTAATAGCGGAGAAATGATTGAAGCGTGTCTGGTTGCAATACCGTAAGCATAAAAAAATCCGGCAGATCCCACGCACTGTGGGAATCGATGTAATGCGAAGCAGCCAGCAAAGAGCTGCATACATCGCTTTGTTTATTTTTGAACCGAATGAAATCATTCATGCCATGGCATCTGTTTGCCATGCACGCGTGCATGCACAATGTGGTATATACCATGCCAATGAAACGCATATTCTGGCATATACACTGCATGACCGGTGATTTATGTTCATCACGCACTCCTGTGATGCAATACCAATTTTGGTATATATCCATTTTATCTAAACGGCCGGAAGTGCACCATAACAGTGTCATGTAAATCATACAGTACATGACATGCATAACATAATTCGCATGTTAGGACCTGTCATTTATGTTCGTCATACAGTCAGATCGCACAATACCAATTTTGGTGTATATCAAACGAGCGAAATGGCCGCGAGTCCACCATGAGCGTGGCGTGTAAATCATGCCATACATGACATGCATGTCATGGTTTTCGTGTTACCACCTGTCATTTACGTTCGGCATACATTCGCGTCACGCAATGCCAATTTTGGTGTATATCAAGCTAGTGAAACGTCCGCGAATGCACCATGAGCGTGGCATGTAAATCATGACATGCATATCATGGTTTTTCATGTTACCACCTGTTATTCATGTTCTTGATACAGTCACATCGCGCAATACCAATTTTGGTGCATATCAATCTAGCGAAACGGCCGCGAGCTCACCATGAGCGTGGCATGTAAATTATGTCGTGCATGACACGCGTGTCATGATTTTCATGTTACCACCTCTAATTTACGTTCGTCATACAGTCGCGTCGCGCAATACCAATTTCAGTGTATATCAACCTAGCGAAACGGCCACGAGTGCGTCATGAGCGTGGCATGTAAATCATGACATACATGACATGCATGTCATGGTTTTCATGTTACCACCTGTTATTCATGTTCTTCATAGAGTCACATCGCGCAATACCAATTTTAGTGTATATCAACCTAGCGAAACGGCCGCGAGTGCGTCATGAGCGTGGTATGTAAATCATGACGTGCATGACACGCGTGTCATGATTTTCATGTTACCACGTCTAATTTACGTTCGACATACAGTCGCGTCGTGCAATACCAATTTTGGTGTATATCAAGCCCGCGAAACGTCCGCGAATGCACCATGAGCGTGGCATGTAAATCATGACATGCATGTCATGGTTTTCATGTTACCACCTGTTATTCATGTTCTTGATACAGTCACATCGCGCAATACTAATTTTGGTGTATATCAACCTAGCGAAACGGCCGCGATTGCGTCATGAGCGTGGCATGTAAATTATGTCGTGCATGACACGCGTGTCATGATTTTCATGTTACCACCTCTAATTTACGTTCGTCATACAGTCGCGTCGCGCAATACCAATTTCGGTGTATATCAACCTAGCGAAACGGCCACGAGTGCGTCATGAGCGTGGCATGTAAATCATGACATACATGGCATGCATGTCATGGCTTTCATGTTACCACCTGTTATTCATGTTCTTCATACGGTCACATCGCGCAATACCAATTTCGGTGTATATCAAGCCAGCGAAACGGCCGCGAATGCACCATGAGCGTGGCATGGAAATCATGACATACATGACATGCATGTCATGGTTTACATGTTACCACCTCTAATTTACGTTCTTCAGACAGTCACTTTGCGCAATACCAATTTTGGTGTATATCAACCTAGCGAAACGGCCGCGAGTGCGTCATGAGCGTGGCATGTAAATCATGACGTGCATGACACGCGTGTCAAGATTTTCATGTTACCACGTGTCAGTTATGTTCGTCATGTCGAAATGTCTCGTCATACCAGTTTTCGTATATATCCATTCATTTAAACGGCCGCGAGCGCCCCGAGACCATGTCATGTAAATCTTGCCGCACATGACATGCGTGTCATGATTTGCACGTTAGGACCTGTCATTATGTTCGCCATGAACTCTTGTCACGTCACACCAGTTATGGTATATATGAAATTAACGGAACGGCCGCAAGAGCCCCAAGGCCGTGGAATGCAAATCATGCTGTTCATGACATGCATGTCATGATTTTCGTGTTATGACCTGTCATTTATGTTCGTAATACTGTCATGTTATTCCATACCAATTTTGGTATACATCCGACGAAACGGCCAGGAGAGCACAAAGTCGTAGGCGGCTAGATAGATAGATAGATAGATAGATAGATAGATAGATAGATAGATAGATAGATAGATAGATAGATAGATAGATAGATAGATAGATAGATAGATAGATAGATAGATAGATAGATAGATAGATAGATAGATAGATAGATACGATCAAACTCGCAGAAGTTCGCTAAGAAATGCTTCGCATTTAATAAGCTACATGGAAACGTCCGTGTGCCTATCAAAGGGGGAAAAAAGAAAAAGAACAAACAAACAACAACAGACAGTTGTTATCCTGTTCGGCGTCGTAGGACAGGCTGACAGAATACGCGGATATGAATTTAACGTTCTTCACGCACGGCTAATTATTCTCATAGATGTGCGATGGTAGCGAAGAGGCGAATCATTACTCAATATAATGAAAAAGTCAAATCAAACCTTGATGTTTATTGTCCCCAGGCAACAATATACGTAATACACGCTGTTCGAAAGGGGATTAGTACTAATCTTAACTTAAGTCACAACTTAAGTCCACGAGCGCTTTTGCATCCTGGCCTGGAATAAACTCTAGGACCGTTGCTTTCAGCAGCAGAAACTACACGTGCTTCATTATGACGAAAACATTTTTATTGCAAAGACATTTCACAACGCAAAGTACATAAGAACCCCATCAATATTAGTACGAAATACTCTTCGTACCCTTCTTTGCGGACGTGCGAATGAGCTAGGCCTCAGGCGATAAGCTGACCTCGCTGACTTTATCTCTTTTGGCACGTAAAACCCCAGCAGGTAATTATTCCCGACAAAACGCCGGTTAAATTCTGCTGTTTGGTCCTGGCTAACCTAGCAGACAGGCGAAATTCGATTTAGGAACAAGCCCGACGCCATTGGACAGGTCGGCAAGAGCAGAAAGTACCCTACTCACCTGACTGCCTAGATCTAACGCCGCCTCAGTTCTTCCTCAAATGGTTTAGAAGGGAAAACGTAGAAGGATAGATCCTCCCTCCTAATTAAGTGGTTGTGGCATTTGAATACGCGAGAGTACAGCCAGCCTTGTTTTGTTTGCTTTCGGCGTACCGTGCCCGCATTGTCTCTACCAGTCGTCACACTCGTCCGCGGCAGCGGCTGGTATATATATATATATATATATATATATATATATATATACATATTATATATATATATATATATACATATATATATATATATATATATATATATATATATATATATATATATATATATATATATATATATATATATGGTACGTAGATTATGAAGAGTCTGTCTTCGGTTGCCGTAAAATAATTAGGAAAAAAGGTATACGCTTCTAAAAAACTGTTTATTTGTCGACGTTTCGATCGGAGACCGATGAAGATCCTGATGAAGATCGGTCTCCGATCGAAACGTCGACAAATAAACAGTTTTTAGAAGCGTATACCTTTTTCCTTATATATATATATATATATATATATATATATATATATATATATATATATATATATTGTCTGATGTGGTCTTATGTACGGTGTTAGAGGCCTGGAGGACTTCAGCAAGAACATGGGAAAGAAATGTCTTGCCACGGTCACTAAGGAGAACACGAGGGGCACCGTGGCGCAAAATAATGGCGCGCAGGACAAAATCGGCTACTTCCGAGGTAGCACCAGAGGGAAGAGCTGCCGTCTCCGCGTAGCGAGTTAGGTGGTCCACGGCAGTAACAATTCAGCGGTGACCGGCTGGCGTAAGCGGGAGGGGTCCGTATAAGTCGATGCCCACGAAGTCAAAGGGAGCGGACGGGCACGGCAGAGGTTGTAAAGGGCCTGCGGGAAGAGATGTGGTACGTTTTCGGTGTTGGCATGACGCGCAGGAACCGACGTACTTCGCCACACTTGTTGAGAGGCCAGGCCAAAAGCACCGAGTTTTGATGCGCTCGTAAGTCTTGTGAAAACCCAAGTGGCCAGCTGTCGGGTCGTCGTGCAGGGCTTGTAAAACCTGGAGACGAAATTAACGAGGGACGACTGGAACCCATTGGTTACCGAGAGGGTGGTAAATGTGCCTACATAACGTTCCATCTCGAAGTTTAAAACGTTCAAGCTGTCGTCTTAAGCGGCTGTTGGGGGCACGGGATAAGCCAGTAAGCCGATCGATGATTGTGCGGCAGTATGTACCTGCATGTTGGAGCGAGGTGAGATCTGTGGATAAAAGAATGTCCACTGAGGCAACGGACTCTTTCGGACTACCGGCCGTCTGCTTGGTCACTTGGCTGGTCGATGATGAACAGATTGAAGGCGACACTTGGGAGCTTGGCGAGAGCGGGCACCGCGACAAAGCGTCAGCATCTTGGTGTTGCCGACCCGACCTATATGTGACACTGTAGTCATACTCTTGCAAACGCAGTACCCAACGGCCAAGGCGTCCCCACAAATTCTTGAGAGACGATAACCAACACAGAGCATGATGGTCAGTGACGATTGTGAAATGCCGGCCGTATAAATAAGGGCGAAACTTTTGTACGGACCACACGACGGCGAGGCATTCTTGTTCGGTGATGCTGTAATTTCGCTCAGCAGGAGAAAGAGTGCGGCTCGCGTAGGCCACGACTTGTTCATCGGAAGCGTGGTTCCGCTGCAGCAGGACGGCACCGATGCCATGTCCACTTGCGTCAGTGTGTAGGACAGTAGACGCTGCAGGGTCGAAATGCCGAAGCACTGGCCGCGATGTGAGGCATCGCTTGAGAGTGTGAAAAGCGGCTGCGCATTCATCCGACCAGCCAAAAGTTGCACTCGCGGTCAAAAGCTTGTGCAAAGGAGCTGCAATAGTGGCGAAATCACGCACAAAGCGGCGGAAGTACGACGCTAAGCCGAGGAAGCTGCGAAGGTCTTTAGGTGTGGTTGGTGTAGGAAAGTGCAGTACTGCAGCAACCTTTTCGGGATCGGGCTCAATGCCATGTCTGCTGACAACGTGACCTAATACCTTGATGCTGCGGCTGGCAAACCGACACTTCTTAGTGTTTAGCTGGAGACCGGCCTTAGCTAGACAGGTCAGAACTTCGTCTAGCCGTTCCAGGTACTGTGAGAAGCTGGACGAAAAGATGACGATGTCGTCCAGGTAGCAAAGGCAGGTCTTCCATTTTAATCCACGCAGTACCGTATCTATCATTCGTTCGAATGTGGCTGGGGCATTGCAGAGGCCAAAAGGCATTACATTGAATTCAAAGAGTCCATCAGGTGTGGCAAATGCAGTCTTTATCGGACTCGTGCATCGGGATCTGCCAATAACCAGAGCGCAAGTCGAGGCTCGAAAAGTACTCGGCACCTTGTAAAGTATCAAGAGCGTCGTCGATCCGAGGCATAGGATAGACGTCTTTACGAGTAATATTGTTCAGCGCTCTATAATCAACGCAAAATCGCACCGAGCCATCCTTTTTTTTAACGAGCACAACAGGAGAAGACCACGGGCTTGCCGAAGGCCTGATAATGTTGCGTGCGAGCATATCGTTGACTTGTTCTTCTATAACGTTGCGTTCAGAAGCTGATACGCGGTAAGGGCGGCGACGAATGACACGAGATCCGTCTGTGTCGATGCGATGAGCGGCCACTGTTGTTTGACCCAGGCCATTGAAACAAACGTCAAAGCAAGCGTTGTGTTTCATTAATATGGTCAGCAAGGCATCAGTCTGGGTCGGATTGAAATCTGTACTCAAAGTGGCCTTTAGAGCACGCGATGAACCTTCCGCGGGCGTACACTGTGGAAATGACGAGTAAGTTGAAACAGTAACGACACATACCGGTGCGTCTTCGGTAATGCTGGCAACAGTAGTCCCCTATATATATATATATATGAACTGCCCGTGATAATTTGCATGCGAGAGAAATGGAGCTGGACCGGCCATGTAATACGTAGGACGGACAGACAACGTATGTTCAGTTAGGGCACCATAATGGATACCAAGGGAACGGAAACGTATCCTAGAACGGCAGAGAGTTGCATGGTGTGACGAGATTAAGAAGTTTGCAGGGAAACAATGAAATCAGCTCGCACAAGCTAGGGTGTTTGGAATCATTGGAAGGGGCCTTCGTCCGGCAGTAGACATAAGATGGGCTGGCAAGATATTGATGAAGACCAATATATTCGACTTTGTGGCATCATTTTATAAATATATGACAGCTGCAACAATTTAGCGATTAGGATGGAATGCTTGAGTCATACGTGGACTAGATCTAAGCCCGAATGTATAAACCATTGCCGATCATGGCACTGGCAGGCGGATGTGGAACACACTTTTAGCTCTAGTCTAAAGGAAGCTAACCAAACTATTGGTGCGAGTGTTTTCCAGTTGTTCCAGCATATGCAATACCGACACCATTTTAGTCACGCTGCAAGAGTTAATAAACATAAAGTTAGATTCTGAGGTATAACGCTCAGAAACAGCGCAGGGGGTCAAACTGCAAAAAGAAAGGAAAGAAAGAAAGAATGCAAGCGATCGCTGACATGAATAAAGAATTACCCTTGTTTCTTTGCCTAAGAAAGAATTGTTTACGATATCCGTCTTGCATATTCGAGTAGCACGTACACAGATGAACGTAATAGCTTCGAGTCTCATGAGTCGGCGTGACGACATCTGCCTTATAATGCTGGACAACGGGTGGCTTGTGCCAACTGTTGCCGGACGTGGCAGACATATATCTGCGTCTATAACAGAACTCTACAGAAAAAAGTAGCCCTACATACGATGAAGCAGGAAATTTAAAGTCAATACAGCAGCGTTCGCGAATTCCTTGAGATGGAATGTCGAGGTCTGCTTTATCTGTAGAGCACGTTCATAGATGTATATTCTGAAAAACTCTACGATGTCGATTAAAAACGCAGCCAGAAATCTGAGAGAGAAAGCTAAATCAGCGAAAACCTGCCGGAACTGTGCGACTCCATAAACAATCGATCAAAGCATGGGAAACCCTGGCCTTAAGCATTTGACGTTTAATAGTTATGAGGGTTAGTTGTATGTAGCATTGGTAAAGAAGAAGTGATGTTGCGAAGTGATGTCATCCGCTTTCACGGCACGTATTGATCAGAGATGTAGCATTTGAGAACCTATGATATCTGGGGTTTAACGTCCCAAAACCACCATATGATTATGAGAGACGCCGTAGTGGAAGGCTCCGGTAATTTCGACCACCTGGGGTTCTTTAACGTGCACCAAATCTAAGTAGACGGGCCTCAAACATTTTCGCCTCCATCGAAAATGCAGCCGCCGCGACCTTCGGGTCAGCAGTCGAGCGCCATAACCACTAGACCACCGTGGCGGGGTAGCATTTGAGAACCTACTGAGAACTCAATATCAGTAATCTGAAATCGAATGTTGTAATCAAAAGCAGTAGTCTTACCCGGGAAAAAGTACAGCACTCGCTCAATGCCACAATGTTTCACAGAGTCCCTTTCTGCGCAACACAAATAGACCCGACGGCGCAACGTGCAATTATTTTTACGCCCAGCGTCACGTTCTCACTTCCTCGATTGGCTAACAAGACGTCGGGCGAAGAATCCGAGGGCTGGACGCCTTGCACGTACGACGTTTCTTTGTTGAGCACTTGGCTAATACCCAGCCACTGTGGTTGGCAGCCGAGAGCATCGCCACGAGCCTTATGCTCGTACAAGTGTATCGAGCCATCTGAATGACACTACAGGAAGCAATGAAAAGCCCGGGAGCTTGCCGGCGCTACAGAGCGTCATAAAGCCGATGTGTTTAATCCTTAACAACTCACAAACTACTTCGTTGAATTCAGGAGCAATGAATGACGGTGAAGCCGTGAGCAATAAGCCTCGTTTAAAAGACAATAGCTATGACGATAAAGCACCGACCTGTGAGCTTCGCATTAAAATTAGCACAACCGTGCCGTACTTGAAGTTAACCTTGACCGTCTCCTGGACTCAGACCCCATGTGGATCTGTATCTTAAAATACATGATACGTCCTATGGTGCGTCGAGCCCGTGTAATTTCTTTTCTTTTACTTCCGCCATGATCTAAAATCCAAGATCAAGGTGTAACGTCTTGCAAGTGAAGAAATCGCATGCTGCCATGTGCCCCAGGCAATCCAAACCACTGATATGGCGAGGGGCCTGCATCAGATCGAGCGACGCGTCTGCGTTGGTGCCTATCTAGACCTCCATCGCTCCAGACGAAGAATGAGCCTCTTCAAGACTCCCGAGATAACGATTGAACATTGCTTCCGAGATAACATGAAGTGAAGAGCTGTACATTATTATTTATTTTTTTTTTGTCAGTGGGGAAAACGAGGATGGTCCTGCGTTGCATTTGGCCTGAAGCGGTAGGCTGGACGCCGCCATCTCTATAAGAACCCCTAGGCGGTTTTCATTTCACCATGAGCCCGAAATATTAAGTGACGGTGTTATACGCGCCAAAACTACGATATGATTTTGAGGCATATTGTATGGTAGACTCTGCATTAAATTTAATCAGCTGGTGTTCCTTAAGTTC
>NC_051178.1:164347150-164367925 GCF_013339695.2 Rhipicephalus sanguineus | reverse complement strand
TTTTTGTAAGTGCTTCAGGCAAACTGATTTGTCTGCAAATGTATACATGTCGCAGTCGAGGAAAAACGAGTCTTTTTTGCCACACGTATTCTTATGAGCTATGATATTACAGCGATATGGCAGAAACAGCGTCATTATATTGTCTCCACTGAAGATCTATGTGCTGTTCCACTTGTGCAGTGAGCCTTTATTAAAGGGGACCTGCAAGACTTTTTCAGCATGGTCAGAAAACGCTGTCGATCGGTAGTCGAGGCTCCTGAGAACACGCGAGCCAAACATTATAGCGCAGCACGCGGCCAAGAATTTAGTAGTATTTTTAAAAAAGCTAGAAATCGCTCCATCTACTTTCTACAAATGTTGCCATATACCCAAATTCACGGCCATTGGCTGATTTCAGCATCGTGAGCTGCATAGCTACCGAGGCCGCCGCGAGAGGCCGCCACGTCACACTTAAGGTAAGCCGCGCGATCGAAGAAAAAAAAAAGGCGAAAGTGCCCAAGATCATGACGCGCGCGTGACCTAACTTCCTTCCCCCGTGCTATCCCTCCCTGTTTAGCTTCCAGCGCTCTCGTCGGGACGAGAGAGAAGAGATAAGGAATTACAGCATGCGACAAACCTCTAACTCCGCTCGTATTTGACGGATTCTAAACCTTATTGCGATGGTCGATTTGTGAGACAATACGCCCTTAACGATGCCATTCGATGGTTACTTGGAAAGGTGCTGTAGGGCCCCTTCAAGGCGAAAGCCTTAGGCGTGTCATCAGCGCGACAAGCGACCGTCGGCGTAAGCACGAAATGATGCAAAAATCATCATTGTGTGAATGCGTCATATATCTACGGAACGTGCGACGTCATTGTGATGTCATCATGACGTCATCACAGGACATCGTCGCTTAGTCAAAGGCGGGCCGATCCTGGAGGCACTGCAAGACCTCGCGAGGTGCAGAGAGCTCGCAACTTCTACGATCTTGGAGGCAGTGCGAAAGCACGTTAGGTGGAGAAAGCTTTCGGGAGAGGGGGATCAAGACAGTCGACTGAGAAGACGAAGATGGCTTTTGCCTTCGAGTCGTCTTAGGCGAATGCATAAAATACCGTGTGATTTTTTTTCTGTATTGGTATGACGCAATGTTCGTCACTTTCCTTTAGGGTCGCTCTCCTAGATTGTCGCTCACCTCGACAATGCGGGCCATATGATCGCTGATGCGGCGTCGCTCATCCTCGGTGAATAGGCCTACAGAGGCCATGGCGGCCACCAGGAGCTTGTAGCTCGACTCGACGTGTCCAGCGCAGAAGCGGGGTCGTCGTTCTTGGGCACGGCGCTCGCTTCCATGGATGAGAAGCAGCATGGCCGTTGGATAGGCCACTGCGCCGTATGCCTGCACGAATAACCACGATAGGTGGCGTGAAACTGTTTCGTCGCTAAACAGCTTGAGCAGTTCCAAAATATTCCTGAACTGAGATGCGTCGTCGACAAGCACGAAGTCATTCAGTGTGAAAGGTGGATCGATTCCCGTTGCCTCATTTAACATGCTCACCACGTGTCTACCAATGGACCGGGGAAGCCAGTTCGTGGCATTTAATGTAAAGAGACCTGGAATGCGCGCCGTGCACGGGCATGTAGGTACCAATGTGTCAAAGACAAATTCAAGCATATGGTACGTATTCGACATTTCTTTGCCGCTTGGTTGAGTGTTCGCTTTGTCCGAGAAGATCTTGAAGATATTTGTGTATAATATGTCCAAATATTTCTTCGGTATCTGGCTGAACATAGCCTTCCACAAAGCCATACGCTGGTTCGACTGAAACAAGATACGCCTCGGTTCCTCTTTCAAAACGGCGGGGAGGATCTTCAAGCCGAACCATAGATGGACGTTCCAGTTGAGGGACAGGTCGAAGAGGGCTTTTGCCGGAGGAACTGGCGTCTCTGGTCTTTCCGGCCAGGGAATGCCTCGTGCGCGCATGAATTCCTTCATGATGTGGACCTGCGAATGGTTTTGTCTCAGGCAGCTGTGAAACATGGCAGCCACTTTTTTGGCTACGCGGAAGTGGGCGAAAGCTTTGTCCAGGATCTCTTGGAACTTGTACTGCCACGAGAGAAGCAGGTCGGACATCTGTGAGCGCGATAAGGAGAGCTCCTTGCTCGGCGTCCAGCGTCCACAGACATGGGCGCCGAAGTCGTCGCAAGGGTCGACCTTCTTGTCCAGCTGGTTGGAGATGCGGTACCTACAGAAGAGAAGGATGAAATTTATTTTATTGCGATAGCAATTATATGGACGGTCTCGGCTGATTTTTGCCGTCGCCGTCGCCACCGTCATGCTGCGTATATGTATAAGTATGTATATATACATCAATATCCCAAAGAAAAATAAATCAGAAAAAATGCTTTCGAAGCGCGGAATCGAACCAGCGACCTCTGAATGCGCAGCGCGGTGCGCTAAGCACTACTCCATAAAGCGTACATCCCTCAGGTGGCTAACGGCGAGCGTTATATACACACCCTTTTTTACCACAACGTCTCGGCAGTGCAACCGTGTCACTACAACAAACCTTAAAGGTGAATAATAATCTGAGCGATAATCGTCCGTGCCAACAGCTTAATACTGGTACTGGCGCAGCGAAAGAACTCCAGAGAAGTTGGACAGTTTCGTCAGAGAAATGTGCGCGTAGTCAATCAATCAATCAATCAATCAATCAATCAATCAATCAATCAATCAATCAATCAATCAATCAATCAATCAATCAATCAATCAATCAATCAATCAATCAATCAATCAATCATCAATCCGGTCGGTCGGTCGGTCGGTCGGTCAGGTCAGTCAGTCAGTCAGTCAGTCAGTCAGTCAGTCAGTCAGTCAGTCAGTCAGTCAGTCAGTCAGTCAGTCAGTCAGTCAGTCAGTCAGTCAGTCAGTCAGTCAACGTATATTTCCGCCGTAAACAACACAAAGTTAAAGCGAAAAGTTGCAGGCCAGAAAAAAAAAGCTGCATTTACGCAGTTTCGAACACAACTAATTGGGACACGCACAAAAAATTAATCACGCAGGTGCGGTTCCAAAGTACCACAAGTCCACAAAGACGACGTAATGTTGTCAAAGCATACGAAATGAGAGTTGGATTTAGGGCTACAAATGGGGCTAATTGTGCAACTCGACTGACAGGTCATGAGATGAATAGCGTGACACGCCTGTCGCGTAGGTCATGAAACCGTTTCCCTTAGTCAGATGTGGCGCGAACCCGCTTACCACAGCCATTGGAATGCGGGCATGCGCCACAGGTGTTTGACGATATATATGAACCCAGGAACACGGAGAATATAGTTTGGAAACCTTAACGCGTTAGCGTTAAGGAGCCCGTGGCACAGAAAATCCGGTGCCGACGTTGGCGGCATTTAGGTGAGCGAAAAATTTCAGTGGACGCAAAGAATAAAAATCATGGTCCGATCCAGAATAGAATCTATGTATTCTGCGCGGCAGTCACGTATACTACCACAGAGTCACGCCAGTGGTTGCAACTGCTTCCGAAAGTGTGCCTATTCCGGCGTCATGATGGGGAAACATCAACTGCGGTTAGACTGTTGGCTTTTCGTTTTTATAACACAGTAATAAACATTACATATGCACTCCTATGACTCGGAAACTTATAGTCACGCGTTGCTCGACCTCGGAGGAATGCGCCAAAGAGGACTCCTTAAGAAATTCACTTCATCCCACCGTAATGCGCTATGCAAGTGACGCCTTACCTTTAATGTGAGCGTCGATTTACGTCGGACCACAAGCTGCCCTTTAGGTGGCAGTACAGTAGGCGCACCTGGTAAGCCCATGTTATACCCACAAGTACTCAATTTACGCGAATACTTGGATCCACCTCAAAAAAAAAAAAAGGATAGGCAGCTTCTCGCTGACTGCTTCGCGTGAAATACATTCCTACAATGCGTGGGATCTGCCGGAATTTTTCGCTCGTGCTGTTTATGCGACCACACGCAAGTGAAGCGATCTGTGGACCACAAAATAGACCAAATAGCATCTTATTCACTATAAGCATTCCAGCAGCGAATAGTTCTCGCGTGATGGCAGCAGTCGATTGGTATCTTACCGGTGTTCATCGCAGCACTTCGTCGTACAGTAGGTCTCGGTGTGCAGCTTAGGCTTTTGGTACAGGAAGATGAAGGCCAGAAGTGTCATGACTAGCAGCACGGGTACCACTACCTTGGCCACAAACCAGAACGTGACATGTGGACGAACAGCACTCCCGATAGTCTGATCCTGCGGCTAGTATGACATGCTGTTGCGACATTGCCATGTTATGCCCTATAAGGCCCACAGCATTTTGCTTAGTGCTTGCATGTATCATTCATTATTTCACTCATTTAGGAATACTCTGCTCATTGAAGAAGGTACGAAAAATTTAAATGTTCGTGGACACTTATCAAATGAAAACAGAAAAGTTAACCGCGGGTAATCGCTAACAAAAAGTGACAAAATACAGCAATGTGATAGGGACACATCTCCATCGCCAAGTGACAAATAACCGTAATAATACAACCGGTCAGCAGAATAGAAATTTAAGAGGTGTGTGTGCAAAATAAAAGGAGGTAGAAATTACGAATGCCAGAGAAGCAAGCACAAAAAAGAGAAGCTCGTGCTCCTTCAAATATCAGCTAAGCTTTTACGGAGAGTTTGCTGAGTGAATTAGGGTTCACCACGGTGTAATACTTATCAAGGTTTGTGGAAACTCACTTGTACGAAACACATCTTAAGCTGTCTAATTTTACATATTATTTGTACGATAAACAAAATTAATGATTTGTCATGTTTGTCCGAGCAGTGTATGGAAGGAAATTAGACTACGTAGAAACAACTTTGTGCACAGTTTAGTCTTGACCTGTCTTCAGCTTGTTGTACGAAAACGTGGAAATTCCGGGCTCGCAATTATCCGGCAACATTCAAACTCTAAAATGCTTTTATTCAATAATTCGGTAGAAAACCTCCCAAAAATAAACGGCACAAAGCTGTTTGACACATTATCGTTTCTTTACGAAGAAAGGGTTTCAAGCTACTTGCGCAAATTCCAAATTTGGAGAAATATGCATTTTAAACAAACGCACTTTTTACGCGCATGTGTGCATGCCCCATCTGTGAAATCGGCGTTGTGGAGAGCGTCTGCGTAAAGCAACGCCTTCTAGAGACAAAGTGAACAAACAGAAAGAAGACGAAGCGTCGCGGAGCAGGCACTTGTGAGTCAAGAACAACAAGGCGACTAGGCGAAGAAAACATTTGCGCACTAATTAAATGAATTAGCATGGTAACTGGTCGCACAGGTAAACAAGGACACATCTCACTCGATGACACCGGGCAAACCCCCTTTTAAGTCCCGCTAACAGCAAAAATTACAGCGCCATTTCACTCCGGGATCTCGGGCACGTGCAAACGTACGAATGTCGTTGAAACTGTAAGATAAGGTGGACAGAGCGCCTGCACCTTCCCCGCTTTCCTCGCTTTTGGTAGCAGGGCTAACCGACCACGCACCTGCATTGGGGCGTCGCGTTAAAGCGACAGGGGCTCCTTGCTCTGTGTGTGACAGTCTGTGGTATCTGCGAGACATTGTTTCCATCAAGGAAGCGGGGATTTCCGTGCTGAAGCAAGGTACCCGAGGCCGCCATAACCACCTTCAACGTTCGCAGCACCAGCTGCCAAGGCTCGCTTCGGAAAGCCTCAAATCCCGTCGTTCTCAACTTCGAGTTAGTTCGTGTATCCGCCCAAGCTGCTTCATTTTCCTCAGCTGAACTAAGCTGCGGAATAAGAAAGTTAATTAATTTAACTTTCTCAATTACTGCCCCGAAAGATGTCTTTAGCCATCCTAATATGCCCGCGGTTACTTGAAGAAGCAACTGTGAAGGCGTCGAACAAATATCGCCTTTCCTTGATTTTTGAGGATTTTGGACACATTTCTTGAAACACCATGTACGTATATGCAATGCATGTGGAGCCAACCAATGCCGCAGTAGCCAGACTTATTCACGCATTGCATGCTGTTTAGACATGGTGTACATTGCAACTAAATATCGCGATTGAAATGTTTTCAAGAAAGAGTAGCAGTGAGCAGTATACTCACAGAGAATGAAAGTGGCTCGGCGGCACCTTGCCCCAACGATTTGAAGCTTTTGGCGGACTCCTTCCGAGCTTTTTGCTTGTCCGGAGATGGTGAAAACGTCGCGAGAGCCTTGAGGACGTCAGGGTTTGGTAAGGGCGCACGTTGCTTGGCGCTGTGCTTTCGCGGAGGAGGTATCGGCGCAGCGCTCTTCAGATCCGTGGCCCTCGCCGACGGCACAGGTCCCGCCTCTGGCAGCTTGCACTGAGGGTCGACCGCGGGCCCCGCTACAGGCTGTGACACAGATACGGCTTGGTCCTGTTGGACATCTCCTTTCTTCTCATCCGCCTGGGACATGGGTTTGTTGGAATATCATTGGTGAAGGAGCACGTAAGGGAGGCGGTAAGTTAGGTGGGTAGATGAGATTAAGATGTTTCCGTGAATAACGTGGACGCAGGAAGCACAGTACTGGGTTGATGGGCGATTGTTGGGTTGATTGTCAAAAATTGTTTGACTTTATATAAATAAACACTTAAACTGTCACTAATGCAATACTATAGTATAGTGATGAAGTGTTGTGTTGGTCCATCACGCAGATCTAAACGGGATGTATAAAAATGCAGGACGTTCTGTAAAGGGTAACTAACAATCGATGTATATTTTGGTGGTTTGTTTCCATTCATATTTTGCTCAACATGATTCATTACAAATTTTTGTGTTAACAGTGTCAAGAACATGCTTGTAACTGAGCTGCTGTCTTTGTACGGGGGTGAAGGACTCCCTCAAGCCATTCAAATGGCTTTTCCCTTCGCCTCCGATAACACGTATTGTGATGAATCAATAAAATCAATCAATCAATCAAACGTGGGAGGGGCCTTTGCCCTGCAGTGGGCGTGGTCAGGCTGATGATGATAATAATAATAATAATAATGATGAGGATGATGACATAGTGACTGAAATGCGTGAACACGTCACTACTGAGAAGTAGTTGAACCTTAAAGTTGCTGTACTTAGATTCACTTGTCTACTCTACAGTGCTTTGCAGGAATTGGTATGTAAGTTCAGTGAATAAATATTCCGGGATTTGATATTAGTGGCGCGTTATATAGTTGAACGAAAGAAGGGGAATTTAAGGGCTCGTTTTTCTTCGTTAGACAGAACCTTAACGAGAACCAACAGGCAACAGGGCCAGGGAAGGTATACGGGACGTAATTTTTAGGCTTAACTGTATTATTGTAATTATGATATAAATGCGAATAAATTAAAGAGGACGAAAACAGGCACTATGTAGATTGAGGGATGTGCCGTGAATCTCATTACTCGGTTGATCATCCTCACACAAATGAGCCAAATATCTTTTTTGTGGTCTCTATTTAAAGCAAAAATGGTCTAGATTAATTCGGAGGAATTCTTGAAAGCCAATCGAGAGACAGCGTTGTCTATCCATACCATCAGCGTCACGACGGCTAGAGAAGTTGCCTCGGTCTGTGCCGACGATGGAGGCGACGACGACGGCATGTTGTTCGGCAGGTCTGCGGTCGTCGCCAGTTGTGTGCCAGCGCTCAGTACATGGGCCGGCGACATGGGCGAGGAAAATGAGGACGCTGAGGACAACCCTCGCGTTCTCGGCAACTGGGTTTTGATCTGCTTGCGGTGTCGTGCCTTGCGAGTGCCTCGCCGGGTCGTCATTTTTTCCAGTGAAGTTTGCACGGCTGTTGCCGCGGAGCTGTCCAAGATGGCGGCCGTCGGAGCGTTCTCCTGCTGTCCAAAATCTTCAGGAACCGTAGCACTAGGCATGCCGTCAGGAACGGCGGGCGCAGGAGAACGGCTGGCCTCTGAACTCGCTTGCGCCGATGCCATAATGTGGTCCTCTTTTCTGAGCTCTTCGTAAACGAGACGATGAATACCGGCGTCCGGGCGATTCGAGGACCCCTTCTTCTGCGCGTGCCTCGAGCTTGCTCGCTCATTGAAACATGGCGCGTTCCCACTACGGGTGGTTAAAGGGGCCCTGCTACACACATTAAGCATGTCGTTTTCAACGCTTGTTCTGGTACCCGGGAATGCGCCGACATCGCTGCGAAAGTGGCATCGCCGAGGAACGAAGCCGTTATAATTTTATTTCACCGGATAAACTACCTTCATTTTGGAATACAGCGACATACATCGGCTATTTTTGGGATGGGAAGTGACGTTTCGTCATGTGGCAGTGACAAGGGCTGTGCGTTTTGATTGGCGTGACGCGACAAGTACCATGTAATATTCATACGGTGGTAGCTATAGGCCATGCAGCTCAGCCCTAAAAAGAATAAAACCAGTTTTTTATACTTTCTCAGAAAACAAACCACTTCTATTTCTAACTGACTTATTTACAAAACAACGGACGTGCAGCAGGTGCGCTGTGGAACTGGTGGAAATAGGGAGCCTACATGACCAGCCGTTTAACAGCCGGTCATGTAGCCTCCCTAGGTGGGAATGGTAATCGAACGATACTCTTCCGCCTTTTGTTTTTTGCGGCATCGGGTGATATCGGCGACACCGGCGGCTGCGAAACACACAACGCTCAGTTCGGCAAAATGCTGTCAACGAAAAAAGAAAAATTCGAAACGGTTACCAACCGGACGGCTTCCGCGTTATCGGGCGGTAGCATTTCGTCCAGGCCCTCAGAGCAGGGGCGTAGCCAGAAAGGGGGGGGGGGGGGCGTCGGGCAGGCAGATGCGATCGAGTGTCATTTTGAGCTCTGTATGCCATGGCAAAATAAAATTTTTTTTTTGGGGGGGGGGGGGGGGGGCACGGACGCGGTGCTACGCCCCTGCCTCGGAGCCATCCTCGCGTTGCGCGGGGCTCAGCGACGCACTTTCAATTTACAATGGCGTGTCCGGATAGGGCACTACATGGAGGGCATTACTACGTCGCAAGATCTCGGGCTCTAGGTTTGTTAGATCATCCAGACTCATTATGTGAACCACACAACAAACCATGGGACCGTCTGCTAGGCGACGCACGTGGTTCGTCGTAGCCATGGTTGCAACGCCGTCAAAAAGAGCGGTGGCAAGGCATTGTGTGAAGGCCACCATGAGGCGAGACTTCCGGTATGTCTATATAAGAGGCGCTCAGTGATTGGAAACGGCCTTTGGCGTCAGCGGGAGAGTGAAATGCGAAAGGGAACGTTTCTTGTCGTCGTCTGCTCGAGTTTTGAACTTTGAAGACTAATAACATCAGTTTTGGTGCACCAATTTTCGTAATTCTTTTTGAGTTCGTCTCGGCATTCATTACTACACACATTCCAGCGCTAAATAAAACAGGCGCAAAAGCGTCGCAGGGATCCTTTAACGAACTAGGGGTTTAATGAGGGACAAAAGATGAATTAGAAAATTCCCCGACGATTACGGCATTGCCTAATGCAAGTTCTTAGCGCATCTTCGTGTTGGGGCAAGGCCAACTGTGTTTGATGTTTAGGCTTTCCGCAAGGTATCGACTACGCCATAAATCATAACTTTTGTGAAGTGGGACAGAACCCACTACGCCATTATTCGTCTTTGTGCGGATAAGTGAGGTATTCGCAACACATCTGTAAGGTATTATGTGCACTTTGTTAATGCTGCATGTGGCTGATGACGATAAAGAATTATAGCGGAGCACCTTGCAGTGGGTGAGAAGCATTAGAAGCATTAAACCCCACACTCGTTGCGCAATTAGCATTGTGTGATGACTGGTTGTTATTTTATCTTCTGCCCCGCTATATTACATAGGTTAACGCGATTCCTTGCCCGAAATGACGTCTGTATAGGGTCTTTTTCAAAATGAGTTTCACGCACCAGCGTGGCTTTGTGGTAGAATACTCGGCTGCCACGCAGAGGGCCTGGGGTTCAGATCCCATTCGATCCTGGGTATTTCTTTCTCATTTTACTTTTCCATGTCTATCGGTTCCGCCACCGACGGCGACGCCGCTCAAAGCAGGAACGGGCGCCTAAGAGCTGTGCTCTCAAAAGAATTGGCAAAGCTTACACCACCGTGGCTTACACTAAGCACTAAGCCGTACAAGCCTTGAAACAGCGAAAGTGGACGATTTTGAAGACTAATCTGGTTGCTTCTAGGCTGTTGCTAGACCTTAGCTAGGTGATGAGGGTTGTTTGTAGGTTTCTTCTAGGTTGTTGCTAGGCTTTAGCTAGGTGATGCTAGGTTGTTTCTACGTTGATTCTCAACACAGAGAGGTTCAAGTTAAACCGCACGCAGTCCCAGACACGACACGGATGTACAAACTCCAGAGACAGAAGTTCGCGCTGAAACCAAGCATTCGCACCTCTCATAGATCTAAGGGCACGTCGTCGTTGGCCTAGAGCTTCCATCGCTTCGGGGTCTTCTCGCAGCCGTCGTTGCCTTTCCCGCTCCCTAGTGTTGGGCTAACTGTTGCCTTCTTCCTTCTTAGTGGACCAGTGGGGAGTAGTAGGACTGACGCAATTTCTATGGCACATACCCGCTTATGATGATCATAGTTTCTGGCAGCCGCCGTTGTCTTTCGCGTTCCCTATTGTAGGCTAACTGTGGGAGTAGTGGGATTTACCCAATTTCTGTGGCACATACCCGTTTATGAATCATGATACGCACACATATTACGACAGTTTAAACAGATTCGCTGTTAAAAAAAGCATGGGTGATCGCTCCGTCATAGGAATCGGCATAACACGAAAGGAAAACATGTCTTCACACAAGTAGTTTATTGTTTATTGCGCATTTACCTATGGGACCTCGTACAATGTTTATTGGTGTGTGAAAACTGTAGCACCGTTTGACATGGATGCACCCACGTTGACGTCTAGTGGCACATCATTTTCGACGACTAACAGCCATGATCATGATTTAACCGTAGTGGTAGCTGAAGTTGTTAACATATACCTGGACACAGCATATCGTGAATCCCGCGCAAAAGATGGCATCAACAAACCCGTAATAAACACTGGTACTCGATATGCACTTCTTCAAAGCGTCGTTAGTTGAAGAAATGCACGGCACGATGTGCGCTCCCGAGTAATAGGGTAACCTACGCCTGTGCTCATGCATACACTACGACACTGCGCTTCAGTAACACGGGAGGCACAGATTCGTAGCTAGAGCCACGAACGCGCGAAGGCGTTCCACGTCCCGCTGGCCTCTGTCTCGCTCGACGAAGCACGACATTCCACTGTCGACATCGTTGCCTTTCTGCGGCGCTTATTGCAGCAGTTTTATTAGTCGGTGCTAACACACTCGAAGCAGTAGCAGCGGAGAAACACCGTTGGTGCATGTGGAAGTGCACTACTCTGACAATGAGCCGTCACTCGCTAACACGAAGCGAAAAGCAAGAGATTAAGCAGTTAATCAGGTTGCAAAAAATCAGGTGGCTGATCACTCCGTCATAGGAATCAGTAAACACGAAAGTGAAACGTGTCTTCACAAAGGAAGTTGAGCGTTTATTGTGCATTGATATATGCGAGCTTGTCCAGTGGCTGTTGGTGTTTGGCAGCTATAGCACCATCAAACACAAAGAAGGACGCACGAAACGAACGTACAAGTATACTCAGGACGAGCACGAACTTGCAACTGTCGCAATTACATTTTGTGTTTGAGCAGCGAGCTCATTTCGCAAACGCGGCCGCTGCAGCGAGCGAAGTGACCTTCGTGTGGTCTATAGCTGCAACGCAAACTTTGCGGTGAACGCACAAGACGGACAAACCGCCCCCATCACGAGATAAGCGCGCGCGCACAGGCGACCACGCCCTGTAGGGATCAGTACTGGCGCGCGCGCATCGCAACGAGCGGGGCGACGACCTTTAAAGCGCGCCCTTCACACCATCTCGCTGGGGATAACTAGAACACGCTAAGTACCACCGAGCTCTGAAAAACGCAAGCGGTAAATGGTGTATACAGATAGCTGGCCGTTAGTGCGTTGAGTGTACGCTCTGTGGCCGAATCGCTAAGCGCCGCGCGCTGTGGAGCGAGAGGTCGTGGGTTCGATTCCTAGCGGCGGAACTTTCTCATCTATTAGTGTGCACTTTACAACGTCATATACGTGACGGAAATACGCCAGCGAAGTCTTGGTGGGCCCCTGCATAAAACACTCGTGTTAAAATAGTGACTCCGCGCAGTAGCCAGCAACATGCATGGTATACTATATATATATATATATATATATATATATATATATATATATATATATACACGCCTGCGTGGGCTACCCGCTCTTTATTAGTGGCCGCCCTATGAGGGCCCCCCTCCATTGAAGGGAGGCTGAGCCCTGAGCATGCTGCCCGCTGTTCGACGTCAAACAGCGGGCGCCGGTGGCTCCGAAGCGGAGCGCGGGCCTCTGTATGAAAAGAGGGCGCCTGAGAAAATGCCAACTTCGCACTCAGCTTGTAAGCTCTCCTCGCCTCGCACGACTGCAAGATTTGACTGAGATGTTCATAGCCGTGTCTGCTATCCGCACGATGTGTTTTCTCAACGAACCCGATTGGTGCAGGTGCCCCGTAGTGTTGTGATGTGACGCCTCATCTGTGGGTGTGGGAACATTTCTGGCCGTTCTACTGCCACGAATGCTGCGGAGGAATCGTATGCTGCCAGCATACAAATATGCGTTGGCGTACGGAAAAACCATGGGCCATGGCAATGAACACTGCCTGAGCAGCATACCGGTCCCGCTGAGCGAAACTTCCATGAGCGAAAATTCGGGACAGATACAAATAAAGAAGTAATAAAAAACTTCCGGTTCGAGTGAGAAACGATCCCAGGACACCTAGAATATGAGGCGCAATGTGATAGCACTCGCCTTAAGAGCGAGCATTGCTGTTGTTATCAACTTCACTTGAATTCCATCTGTGTAGATGAGAGAAGCCCCACTGCCCCAGCAAGGGACATCATGCATGAAAAGTGCATGAAAAATTTGATGAGCGGGAGGTCCAAAGATTTATTATCAAAGCAAAGACTTCTCAAAACACTCCACGAACAGACAAAAACGCCTTCGTATATCTCAAATAAAATTTAGAATATAATAGATGTGGGTGCGACATATGCTCACCATAGATGGTTAACTGCCTCAAGCTCTACGATATCGCTATGCAACGTAACGAGCATTAGACATTACGACTGCTTTATTTAAAAGTAAGATAGGTCTCGTACGTTAGCTTTGCACGACGAAAAAAAATCCTATAAACAGTGCAGGCAACTTAAAAACGTGAGATACAAGAGCAGTGCCCTGGTGATGAAAGCCTTCAGTTTTAAATTACACCATTTAAAAGTATGCACACCTCTTGGAGGGCGCGAGGAAAAAAAAAAGCTCATCAGTCTAGGAAAAAGTAAGTAGCAGCAGTTAGAACGTAATCCACATATTGAAAAAAATCTAGTCTACAAAGGTGTCCAGCACTTTATCCGGCTATAGGGACGACGTTGCACCAAGCGAAATAAAAGTCAGCATCATGGGCGAAGAGCCGTGGCAGTTAACGCATATCCTAAGTGAAGGTGCCACGAATTCAGTCGTAGAATGAACACTTGGTCGCTGGATTCATCTTGGAGCCCACGGGGCAACCGAAGGCCTTGGCGAACGGCGCGAAGTTCATCACCGCCTTGTTGCAGTCTCCGCCGTAGAGGTTGTCGGCTGGCGTCTTAGCGCAGGTGGAGAGGCAGGCGGTGATGAAGAACACCTTCTCCTCCGTCAGCTCCTGCGAAATAAAGCCGCAGGATTTAAGTTTGTCGGCTTCATAAATTCTTGCAGCAGAGACAACGTTTACTTCTCCTGATTTCATGTGCCGATACGGTGTTGTTGTAAACAAGCACTACATACATGGAATTACGTCGCCCAGCCAACACTCGTACCCGCCGGGGTGGTCTAGGGGTTATGGTGCTTGACTGCTGACCAGAAGGGCGGAGGTTCGAATCCCGGCCGCGGCGGCCTTACTTTGATGGAGGCATAATGCTAGAGGCCCGTGTATTGTGCGATGTCAGCACACATTGATGAAGCCCAGGTGGTCGAAATTTCTGGAGCCTTCCACTACGGCGTCTCACGCAATCATATTGTGGTTTTGGGACGAAAAACCCAAAAAAATGATTATTACTAGTCAGCAATCGTCTATTGCCCGTCGAAGATGAGCTGTTGCCGCGCTCATCTCTTGAGGAATCTCGTTTTGTTGATAGCACAAAGTTCAAGACCACTGCCACTGATAGTATCTCACAACCGGTTTATGTGGAGGTGAATGGGAGCATTCACTTGAAAGGGCTCTGTGTCAAAATTTCTGCAGCGGACAGAGATCGTAGATGTGGCCCGCGCTTCCCTAACGGTGATGACAAGGTGCTATCGACGCGCTACAAAAACGGGACGTAATTCGGGCGTCTTTTTGCTCCCAAAACAATAATTGTCATCTGGTTTCCATTGGGTCTCCTCCTCGAGAACTGTACGCTCGCTACTTTCTTATCAGTAACGCTATGTACTGCTAACAGCACGCACATTGTTCGTGACCACACGCGCGGCCAAAAACGCAATGCAATGCGCGCGAGATACACGACGAATAATCTTGTGTGACAGACTCGCCCCACATACGGACGGCATTTTTTAGATTGAGAATCACTTCGTTGGAATAAAAATAGCCTATGTAAGGAAACAACACTGGTAGGAACTAGGGGTGTGCGAATATCAAATTTTTCGAATACGAATCGAATACGAATATCCACCTTCGAATATCGAATCGAATATCGAATATCAAAGGAAAAATGCCTCCACAGTAAAAATATTTTATTTAACATGTAGCTATTTGAAAAAAAAAACATTAACAGTCTGACTGGCAACACAACATACACTGCTATCTCCAGAACCCAATTTCCAGGCTAGCACAATGCACATCACAACACAAGCAAATATCACGGCACAATGAAAGTAATGACTAGATGTTATCATGAAGAAATATGAGTTGCTCCACATGATCAGGCAGCAGGCGCTCCCTTCTAACAGAGACACCCCCCCCCCCCCCCCGCCACTGAAAAGGCACGCTCGCTTGGAACAGAAGTGGCTGGTATAGGGAGTTACATGGGGCAAAGCTTTGCCAGACTGGGGTATCTGAAGGTGCCTACAGTCCGCCACCAGTCACATGGGTCACTGTCTTTCTTCAGAAGTGGTCCCGCATAGTGAACGAGTGGTAGTGCGGCACGTTACGGCCGCATAATATTGAAAATGTACGGTTACATGATCGCCAACAGCGCTGCACGTCGGAGATGCACCAGCAATAAATCATACGTATTGGGACGCTCGTCGCAGGCAGATATCGTGCCTCCGTGTACTTACGATGTTTATCGCTCCTATCGGCAACGTTTTTAGCTATACGAACGCAGCAGAAATGTGGAAGACGAGTTATTTTATGCATGATAATCGAATCGCATATTCGAATTTTTCGATTATTCGAAGTTACCGAATATTCGAAAATTTTCGAATACACGATTTTCGAATCGAATACGAATATTTCGAATGTAATATTCGACGAATATTCGAAACTTTCGAATATTCGCACACCCCTAGTAGGAACCTAATTTGTAGATGTGGGCTCTATCGGGCACAGTATATGGGCACGTACTACACTGATACCTATCTATATTGTCACGTGGTCGTGACGTGGACGAAGGCAGAAGTCAGCAGGATAAGAACGAGTCTTTTATTTGGCGAACTTGTGCCAAGAAACAAAATAGTCACTTTACAAGCGATGCACAATGAGCACGGATTGCGGCGAACAAAGCGTCGACCGTCGATCAACTGACAAGCGGTCAAGCGCGTCGGCTTTTATACAGGCGCTATTGAACTTTCCAGCGATATCGCTGGTGGCGGCGTTATCTCTCGACAAAGCTGGAACATTCGTGTGCGGCGCGCCATCTTAACAGGACGTTCTAAAACAATCGCGAAGCTTCTTACACATCGCGGCGCGGCCTGCGCAGCGCGTTGCCCACAGGATTTGTGGGAGAAGCTTCAACTGATGAAAAATAAGACGCGCGGCAATATACTTGGCCATCCTGCATGGGCCATAAGACCTACAGCTCGAGCACACCGAAAAGCTTTTAAGAGGCAATATAAAGGCCTTACTTTTCGCGTACTTATCGTACACAAGACGCAATTGCTAAAGCGAATTTCGCAAAAGAGAGAAGGCTGGTATTTTTTTAAAGGAATTCCTTAGTGGCCCCATAAAGCTTGAACGTTTGTTGCTGGGGTTGTCAGTGAATGCAAAAGGAGTCCAGACGGGACGTGCAGGATTATGCCAACATATCGGTGGCAAATTGAGAAGTGCTTCTGTGAGTAGGCCATACGTGTCTCGTAAGCTATAATATTTTCACAAATTTGCACACAATGCAGGAAAGGCGGCATTTCCTATTTCTAGCTACAACAATCAGTATCCTTAAGCATCAGTTGGAGCACTACAATAGCTGATGTAGCGAAGCCTTGGAACTCTGCAGGGGGTCGTCCTCTCCAGCGCCTTCTAGTGGGTCGCCCTCTTCGGGTCCTTTCTGAGAGAACGCCGCTCGTGCTGAGACGTCCGTGCCCCGCGTTCACTGTCACCGTTGTGCATCGTCGCCGAGTGCCCACCAATAGAGACGTATACACTGAGCTTATCTTCGTGACAATATTGATGATCGCACTTGATCACCAACATTATGTGTAAGAGTAATTCTACCCACACATGCGCACATTCTTTCAGGTCACCTCTCTGCAGCAGTCGGTTTCAGATGTTATATATGCTCCTGTACGCTGATCCGTACCTGGTTAAGCTGCTCACATTTAGTACAATTCATGCTAACCTACGTTAATGGTACCGTCCAATATGACGGCTTAAGCTTTTAAGCAAGGGCAAACAAATTGTTCTGCTGACATGGTTTCAAAATTATTTCGTCATATCTGCCTGCCTTCAGAGCCTTATCGCAGCAAGTTTATGTAAGATTGTTAATGCCCGGAATCGAAAAGCATCTTGTGAATTGCCGCTCACCTCTGACAGTTCCGTGTCGTTTTCTTGGAAGTGCAGCTTAAATGCTTCGTAGGCTACTTCCATTGCGGGAATCTCGGGAAAGATGCTCACATTGCCGGGCAGGCAACCCAGAGCACGCTGCTCGAACGTGTCCAGCACGTGGTCCCTCACCAATGACGTCATGGTCTCGCCTTGGGAGTTGATCTGCGGAAAATATTTTCCTTAGGATAGAAAATTGAGCGAGTTGGTACTGATTCATACTCAGGACTGTGCAGCGCTCACAAAATGGACAAGGAACAGAAGAACAAGGAACAGTCCTGTGTACTTCTTCTGTTCCTTGTCCTTTTTGTGAGCTCTGCACAGTCCTAAGTATGAATATTTTCCTTAGGCTACGCATTACAAAATGTGGCAGCGCGCTAACAGCACAATAGCTTGTCGCCAGTGACCTTGAGCATTTATTTAAAAAGATTTACTGTTTTCAAGTGCCGACACAAGTCCACACACAACGTGCGCATGACTTAGAACCACGTGCATACTGTGTCGCCTCATTTTGACCCAGCCGCTCGAACAGAGCTTCGCGCCGACGTAAGTGGGCACGGCATTGGCGCTATACTCGCTCAGATACAGAATGGTACAAACCGTATAATAGCCTACGCTAGCCGCCTTCTGTCACAGTCGGGAAAAAAAGTTTATTCCATTATTGAGCGGGGAATGCCTAGCTCTCGTCTGAGCGGTCGCGAAATTCCGTCCGTACCTATATGGAGGCCCGTTCGCAGTCATCGCAGATCATCATGAGCTCTGCTGGCTGCCCACACTTAAGGCCCCTACAGGAAGACTCCGCCATTGGGCACTACGATTACAGGCGTACACGTTCTGCTTCTGTCTGACGAACCATCCATGGTTTCGTACGCTCACTCATGCTCTCACCGCACGCACAGTAGCCCGCGCTCAGTTCTCGTTGTCCCAGACAGCACAAAAGTACCTCAATGATCGTCGGCATATAGAGATGCCGATTTTCCTCCGAGCTCGCTCGTTGTACTGCGGCTCCCATCCAGACGTGTCAGACTCTGCGATAAGCTCTTGTCGCGATACGTCGGGCCCTATACAGAGTCCTGAACCAGGTGACACCTGTCACCTACGAAATTTCCCCGACGACCAACTCATCGACTGCTACACCCAGAACTGACATTGCGCATGTTTCTTGCCTAAAGCCCTACAACGGTGACACGTCCCTTTAACCATACCAAGTTCCGGGACGATGTTTTACCGGCCAGGGTAACATGACGAGTAAGGAAGCATCTCTCCAGCACGGGCGCTGAAATGACGCCTAATGGAGGAAGACGACAACGTTCTTGTTGTGGGTCTTAGTCTAGAGCTGTCCTGTTGGCCTGCAACCCTGTGCGCTCTGTGCAGCGTTAGCTTGATCAGTGCCGATTGAATAAATCCTCCCTGTAACAATATTATCAGCGTATTTGGAATAAATGGAAAGAGGCCGGTAGGGGACTAATGTGTCCAACACCAGAAAAAGTTGAACTTCACGTCCAAACGCGTTTGTTAACCGCTAAAATAGAAGATCCCCATGATCTGCGAAAACTATTAACCTCATAGCACATGTGACAAATTATGACAGTACGACACTAACCAGTCGAGGGGGATCATCACTCTGCATACCTTTGCAACCTCCTTCCTATGCAACCTTCTTCATGCCTTGCAAGTTGCAACCTCCTTCACCCGCAGCTCAAGACATGGTACGAAGCGTTTGTGCGACGCGAAGCCATTCGGCAGGTGTTTCAGCAACCACATGATGCATTATTTAAGACCATCCACCGTCGATACACGCAGGTACGGCCGTGAGGATGCCGCATCTCATTACAGGTGTCTGACTCCTTCGATGAAAGCCCCCCCCCCCCCCACTTTAGCACCGGTCAACACTCCATTGCTCCTGCTCGTATTGCTCTGTAGCATCCTGCTTGCAGAAATACATACTGCATCGCTCGGCAACCCATTAGAAGGAAGTGCTGCAGTGGTTGAGTGTATGCTTAAAACCGAGTCACCTAAAACCGGCTCCTGCTGGTCACATTAATTGAGAGCACAAAGATCAGTTTCACCGCAAGGGCGAAGCTATGAATGCGATAGCAACAATTGTATTCTTATACGAAAGAAGGTTAGCAACTAACTCCTTTAGCATCCACCGTGGCGTAACTCAACAAAACGCTGCCGTAAGGAAACGGGGTCGCTGAACAGAGCGAAACGACCTCTCAGTTGTTTATCGCTTTAATACAAACTGAGCGCTGAGGACACAGTACATACAAATGTGTGAGCCGTCTGCTAATCTTTCGCGAGATAGGGCGCGCGCGACCGCGTTCGGCCGTTCGAAATTCTCGCCAGAGCCAGGCAGACCTACCCTCCTCCGGGACTCGCTCATGGACCTCTCGCCCATGAAGGAAAAAAAAAAAAAAGAAGTCGCCCGCATCTTCCCACGGGGGGAACTCGAGTAAATGCGTCGCAGAGTGGTGGGGGTATCACGTGAATGTTGCGTAATTGGGTATGGTTTGGGAATTCTTAATTGTTACACGATGCGCACACCAAGTACGACTTGAACGGCTCCAGCGTGCACGAAGTTCCGGGTCCGCAGCTCGCTTCAAACGCTTGCGTTGAGCGTCGTATGCTCGTCTCTTCGCAGCCTTGTCTTCTGCGTTGCTTGCTGTTCTAGACGCCGACGACGGTGAGGGTGGGGTAACGTTGCCTTCAACGAGTGGTGGGACGCTGATTGAAGGTACTGTTGCTTCCACCGCATCTACTTGAGTCAAGCAAAGCGTCAAGTCAAGCGAAAGCCAAGTAAACACGCCCTTGACTGAATTCCGAACGCGCGCTCCGCCGCTTATATACACACCGCCCGCGTTCGAGGGAGAGGAGGGAGGGAGGGAGAGGAGAGGCTTGCTGCCGGCACGAGACGAGCCGAGCACGCGCAGTGGGGGTGTGGACGGCGCCGCCGACGCCGCAGGTGCGACTAAGAAATGCTCCGCATTTAAAAAACGTGAGGAAGCGTCACGTGATTACGCTAACCTCGTCAAGCCAACATCCTCTGATGCCGCCGCTCCCGACCCACGCGCGCTGCGTCCTGGGTAGGATTAGGGCATCGCAGCGCCAAGCCCGGATGCAACGAAAGCGAGCCGACCAGTAGTAGCGCTTTCCTATCAAGCGACCAGGGCCTATTTCTCCCTTAAATTTTTATGATTAGGCTTCTAAATTGTCACGTGATGCTCTTTCCTAGTGTTTCCATCCTCCCTGGTTTCGCACCGAAGGAAGACGGGCGGCACGTTTTCTCACGGGTTGAGCTGGGATCGTCGGCTGCCCTCGCACCTTTTAACTCTCGAATAGACCATACGACGTGCGGGGCGATGTTATCAACCTTGGCCATTATTCAGAACGGTGAATAAACGGCGTCAACGAAACAACCACAAGAAGAGACAAGGACGTACGCCTACTAACAACTGGTTTTATTCGAGGCACACGGGGACATATATATGCTCAACTCTTGTCAGCTCTGATCACATGGTAACCATAAAATCGATAAAAGTTGTACGTGATGACGTATGTTTAACAAAAAATTGAATAGTGATTTGTGAAACGTGGTGTAAACAACTAAAGTAAAATGAACACGTGACAAACGATGTATGACTAACAGAAAATTTCAATGCGCCAACATACTTCAACGAGCCAACATATG
>NC_051178.1:164315236-164347050 GCF_013339695.2 Rhipicephalus sanguineus | reverse complement strand
AAACAAAGCCGATGATCAAAACAAAACGAACTTATTTACTGATACACCAGAGTCCACGCAGCTCAAAATTTTCGCTGGCGACAGATGTTTTCCTGAGTCCTGCGGGCTCTCCTCCTTGCACCACAAACACACACACGCAAAAACAACCACTGACACTGGTGCATGTGTCCCCCGTTTTATGAGGGGAGAACAGTAGCAGTTTCAGTCAGACGCGCTTTCAATGTTCCCAAGGCCACGGACACGGGGGCCGTATGCTAGACGCGTGGCTCTTCCCAGCGCTCGAAACTCTAAAAAAAAAGCTGTCCGCGACACTTGGTCTCTCAAATCTGCGAAGGTGTGTGTTTAACACGGCGTGTTAGCTTAACGGCGATGGCCTCGCGTTGCGAATTAATGGCCGACCAAAGCGGCCACAGGTCGATGCGGTGAGACACAAGAGCACCTGTTTACTTAGATTAACGGGATTTACAAAGCACCTCACTTTGTCGAAACTGTTCGAGTTCGCACGCTCAAGCACGAACGATATTCATATCGCAGTGTCGCGCATTATTCTTCCATCGCAGGTGGCTTCGAACAAGACGAGTGCCAGTGCGTGGATGGACGCCAAGATCAAAGATATAGCTGTGGAGAAGCTGAGCAACGTGCGCACCGTCCTTTGGCCTTCGGAGAAGTTTCTGGAAGCAAATGTGCTCGAGAGTGTATACAAAACCTTTCCCGAACACGCTTCTCGTTTACCAAGTTCTGGATCGAGACGCGTCGCAGCCAACGCCAACTGTTCGGATCCGAAGCGGCCGCTGAGGAGTTGGTGCTCGGCGACAATGCCCAATTACCGTACGTGAACTACGTCGACATGCTCAACCGTCTGTCCCTCTCCCTGGGAGCATTGGCGCCGCCGCTTTACTATCCGGATGGCACCAATGCCATGTTGCACGGTGGCGTCCTGTATATGTACGCTCGTGCGCTCATGGGTGCCATTGACGACAAGGGAATTACGGTAAGTGTGTAAGAGATGTGATGCGAAATGCATTGACACCAGAGAAACCGCAGAGGAAGTTATCGGTTATGTTATTACGCGAGCGAAATGTTCCATGTTATGCTAAACGAATACGGTAGCGGCGTACAGAAGTGTAAACTGTCAGTATTTATCTTGGCTGGCACTGAACTCTCGTAAAACACGTGGCGAAGTAACAACTTTTTGTGGGAATGTTTACGAAACTGCAGAATGGGCTATGCAGCCATGTATCGTACTTGACAGTATTGCATGACGTACAAAGTATTAGAGTGCAGCACAACTTTATGTGAGCAGCAAATCTTTTTCAGTGTCGGTATATTGAAGGAATGAAAATATGTCCAATGCACTGACAATTGCTGGCGTTGTAGGTAAAAAACTTATTGGTGTCTCGTGCATGGGAGAGAGATATTAAACGTCGGCCTATGCCCATTTTACACAACTGACATAGTTATGCGACAGCAAGTATATGGACACTCCAGGAGAATTTTTGCCGTCGCCGTGAGGTTCTGAATGATGCCCAAGGTTGATAACATCGCGCACACGTCTTATCTTCTATTTGAAATTACAAGCATGCGAGGGCAGCCGACGATCGCGGCTCAACCTCAGAGAAAACGCGCCGCCCGTAAGTCCTCCATGGGAAAGCATGGAGGAAAGAAACACTAGGAAGGAGCGTCACGTGACTAATTTGAGGCCTAGTCATAAAAAGTTTAAGGTAGAAATAGGCCCTGGGCAGTTGACTCGCTTTAGTTGCACCTGCTTCTGGCACTGCGGGGACCTAAACCTACCCAGGACGCACCGCGCGCTGGTCTGAAGGAGCGGCATCAGAGGATGCTGGCTTGCCGAGGCTAGCGGAATCACGTAACACTTCCTCCTATTTTTTTAAACTGCAAAACTGTTTTAGCAAATCGTTCCTTGTCCGGCGAACCAAAAAACTATTATCATAAACTGGTATGTGCCACAGAAACCTTAGCCAGCCCTCGGCTGGTTAAGGTGATCGTACTGTCATATTTTGTAACATATTTTAAGAGGTTAATATTTCTTGCAGATCACGGGGATTTCCTATTTTCACAGTAACGAGAAACACGTTAGAAATTTAAATTCAACTTTTGGTGGTGCTGAACACATCACCCCCCTCCTGCCCTCTTTGCGTTTATTCCGAATACGCGGAGAATGATAGTTTCTCTGTAAATATTGTCCTGTTTTATGTCCCCCCCCCCCTATATGATCTCCCTAGTGGGCCCTTAGGGTACTTAACTAAATATGCACTTGTGCGTAAGTCATGCATGCCTTGTAGTGTGGACTGGTGTTGGCACTTCGGAACAGTAAATATTTTGACGTATATGCTCAAGGTCACTGGTGACAATCTATTGTACCGTTATCGCGCTGCCTCATTTTGTAATGCCTAGCCTAAATACAATATTTTCCGCAGATCAACTCCCAAGGAGAGATTGTGACGTCATGGGTGAGTGACCACGTGCTGGAAACTTTCGAGCAGCGCACCCTGCGGTGTCTGCCCGGTAACGTGAGCATCTTTCCCGAGGTTCCCGCAATGGAAGTCGCCTACGAAGCCTTCAAGCTCCACTTCCAAGAAAACGACGCTGAACTGTCAGAGGTGGGCAGCAATTCACACGACGCTTTTCGATCCCGAAAATTGCCATTCTTGCGTAATCGTACTGCGATTAGGCTCTCAAGGCAGGAAGGATATGACGAATTAATTTTTAAACCATTTCAGCAGAACGATGCTGTTAGGTCTTGTTTAAATGCTTAAGCCGTCATATCTTACAGTATCAACTTAGGTTAGCATGAACTGCACGGGTTGTGCGCAGCTTAATCCGGTGCGGAGTAGCGTACTGGCGTATATATTGGCTGTCACAACTGTCGCACAACAAGACTTTTGAAAATAGGGACGGCATTACACGAATCAAACCGAGTACAGGTTGTTGCCGGTACACTGGAGTATTCAACACTAAATTTTCGTTAATGAGGTTTAATTAGATTATATTTTGTAATTTGACAAGTATTCATCTCATTATCAAGATGTCAATGCGGCACATGTAGACATACTCAAATCGCATCCGACTGCGCTACTTTCAACAGCGTACTAATTTCGTGCTATTTTTTTCCCGGTAGATAAAAAAAGCTCGCCAAGTCTGAAAAATGTGAACACCACACGGGCACATAAGATCGGGAGTAGGTAAACGTTAACTCTCTCTTACAATGATTTGTGAAGTCAACCACCTGGGGCTTTATTTCGCAGGAGCTGACGAAGGAGAAGGTGTTCTTCATCACCGCCTGCCTCTCCACCTGCGCTAAGACGCCAGCCGACAACCTCTACGGCGGAGACTGCAACAAGGCGGTGATGAACTTTGCGCCGTTCGCCAAGGCCTTCGGTTGCCCCGTTGGTTCCAAGATGAATCCAGCGAACAAGTGTTCATTCTACGACTGAATTCGTGGCACCTTCACTTAGGACATGCGTTAAATGCCGCGGCTCTTCGCCCGTGATGCTGACTTTTTCCCCTTGGTGCTCGTCGTCCCTATAGCCGATGACGTGCTTGACACTTTGTAGATTAGATCTTCCCCCTAACTAGGTGGATCACTTTCTATCTGCTGCTAGTTACTTTTCACTAGACTGATAACTTTATTTTCGCTCGCGACCTTCAAGTGGTGCACATTTTGTAGCACTCCACCCAAGCCTATTTAGATGTTGTAATTTGCGACTGGTGACTTTTTTTAGCGGGCGGTGGTGTTGTATGTCACATTTTAGGCTGTCTGCATTATTTAGAAAAAAATATTTTTTCTTCGTGCAAAGCTAACGTATAGTACACATCTGACTTTTAAGAAAGCAGCCGTATTATTTAATATTCGTTGTATCACATTTTTTATAAGTGCTTTAGCTGGTGAGCGAGTTATTCTGAGCGTATATCATACCCTCAATGATTATTTTCGAAATCTTACATGAGCATCACGACGGCATTTTTGTCCGTGGCGTGTTTTGAGAAGTGGCTGATGTGATGATAAACCTATAAACCTAACCTATGGAATCTTTCGTGCAATTTTATTATGCTTTCTTTTCTCGGGCTGTGAAGCTGCTCTCATCTACTTAGATGGATTCAAGTGAATTTGACAGCAACATCAATCATGGCTCTTTAAGCGAGTGCTGTCACATTACGTCTCATTTTCTAGGTGTGAATGGCTACAGCAGTTAATTGAAATTGTATTTGAAATAACTTAGAAATCTCGTGTGTTTTCGCTGTCGGGAATACTACTATCAGTGCAGTCAACAATTAATCCCAATCTCATGAACTCATAATGTGGACTCGCGCATGCTTATGACACAACAAAACCTATTAACATAAGCGAACATCAAAATTCAGTTTTGCCGCAAATGCGATGAATTGTTAGCAGTAACAACGCACTAAAGTCCGAGAGTCTGCAGTGCGCGCCCATTGGTGCAGGTTTGTGTGCACCGCCTTTGAGGAGGAAGTGCCGCAGACTTCTAAAGTTGAATCTGACTATAGGCAACTACACTAAGTGAGGTTCGAAGTTTTACCAGGCGTATATATTGCTCTAAGCATTCCATGTGCATCGTCTCCAAACAGGCAAACATCGATACATCTGTCTCGATGACCGTGAATACTGATGCTGTTCTGTTGTGTTCATCAGGCCTCAAGTGAGAACTGGTGCGAAGAGCAACACGGCAGAGAGTCATCAAATGTGCAGATAACAAAACTGACAAGCGGGCTAGTTGGTCTTGATTTATCTTTTGTCGTCAGAGCCGCGTACGTCAATTCAAATTCACACAGTTGCCTCTGAACTGAACGCTTCTTCCAGCTCTTGAATACCTCTGTCTCCTCGAGCTTTTGAGGAAAGCCGCGTTCACACTGGAGAATCCGCCGTCTAGAGCGACCGGAATTCTCGTGCCGCCGAAATTCCGCATTGTTCACACTACTTGCCAACCACACCGCCGAAAATTGGGCGCCTAGATGTCGTCGTTCCTTCGCGCGAAGGAACGCTGGCATCGATACGTCCTGCCGTTGTGTTCGCATTTCGTATGACGAAGCACGTAACAGGAGCAGGGTCGTCTAACTGCCGGCCTGCTGGAAAGCAATTTTCTGGCGATGTCTGACGAGTAGAAGCACGCATTCACCGAACAAGGAAACAATGCAAGCAGTGCTTCATCCCGATTTTCAATACGCGAGAAGCTTGGTCGAGCCGAGATAATGCTACCCGTTCCGAGATCGCGACATGGTGTATTGCGAAGAGTAATAATGCTAATCGCGACAACACTTGGCACTTGTCGAGAATTACAGGATGATTTTACGAAAGGCTTCACTGTCACTACGGACTTCGACGACTGCGATATCACAAGCGCGCCGCCCATTTTCGAATGTTCGACTACGATTTCCCTCACAGATATGACGTTGTAAAATATAAAAACTAACATATGGCAAAGAAAGAAACTAAGAAAAAGTTCCGTAACCGGAAGTCGAACTTACGACCTCTCGATCGCCAGCGCGCAGCGCGAAACGACTCCGCCACAGACGACATGTTCTCTGGTATGCTAACGGCAAGCTATTTATGTACACCATTTGCCGGTGGCGGTACTCAGAGATCGGTGGTTCAGTGTGTTTTCGTTATCACTAGCGAGATGGCGCGAAGGGCTCGAAGAGCGCGCTTTAAAAGTAGTCCCCCACGCGGATTAGCGCGCGCCTCGACAGGGCGTGGTCGCTCGTGCGGGCGCTTATCTCGTGATCTCGGTGGTTTGTACGTCTTGCGCTCTGCCTGCAAGTTTCCGTTGAGACCACGAAGGTCACCTCACTCACTGCAGCGGCCGCTTTTGCGAAAGGAGCGCGCTGCTCACACAGAAATAAGTTACGACTGTGACAGTTCGTGCCCATCCTGTGTATGTTCGTTCCGCGCGTCCTTTCTGCTTGAGCAGCACATTGCAAGTTTCGAGCGGCTTGCCGCTCTTCGCGTAACATTACAATTTGATGCTGTAGCATTCATTACTTCGCGCTTGGGGCGAAAGAATGCACAACAAACGCTCAACTACGTCTGTGAAGACACGTTTCACTTTCGTGTTATACCGATTCCTATGACCGAGGGATCAGCCACGTTTTTTCGAATGTTCGACTAGGGCTCCGAATGGTACGCGGTGAGGGAATCCGGTGGCAGCTGGCGCAAAAATCGGTCCTGGACCGATAGGCGCAGACAGGGCTTTTCCGGCGGATTTCGCTGCCGCCGAAGCGGATTCCGCGCGCTCTCGCCGCCGAATGTCTCGGTGTGAACGCGCCGTAACGCTTTGTGTTTTTTCGAGCTCTTCAGTAACGTGTTTCGTCGCACTGCCGAAGCGGAGCAGAGGCCATGGGGATACTCGTCGTCGACTTTGCTCCCCCAGGTGTCGCAACGATCCCAGCTGCTAACAATCTTTCAGCGAACTCCTACAATTAATAATTGTTGGCGCTTCGGAAATTTCGACCACCTGGGGTTCTTTAACGCGCACTTAAATCTAAGTGCAGGGACCTCAAGTATTTCGCCTCCACCGAAATACGGCCGCCACGGTCGGGATTCGATCTCGCGACCTTCGGGTCAGCAGTCGAGCACCATAACCACGAGACCTCTGCGTTGGGTAACATTTAGACTTAGTGACGACAAAATACACATGACTACCACTAATATGTCGTTAAGCTTTTCAGAGCTCTTGGTTTTGTTTTATCTTGTTCCGAGTTACCTGGGACACCTTGCCGCACAAAATAACGGCTTTTACAGCCGAAAGGTTAAGGTCGAGCTTGGCCGTGTCGCGGTGACACAACCGCTCCAGCGCCTACGTTCCTCCCTGGAAAGCTCGTATGGCTCTCGGTCCCTACCACTACAACTGGCCTCTCTTCAAAACTACTGCCCAAATACGAAGGCCCCTACCGTGTATAACAGACAAGAAAAAATTTCATTGAACCAATGTGGCCAACATAGCAAAAAGACTGCAATTCGTGACGTCATGGCGACGTTCACACGTTGAAATTGCGGTTCGAAATTCAAAAATCAAACTTTGACCTTCATTTTATCATCTCTTAATTAACCAATGATGGCGAAATTAATGACAATAGAGTTCTGAAAGAATAACTTGTTTGTCTAAACTCGATCTAATGTTTAATTTTAGTGCCCCTTTAAACCGATTAACCGAAAAAGTTTAATCGATTAAATGGAAGGTGTTCCTTGATGACGATGAATTGTTTTCCAGGACACCTTTAACCCGATAGCATTAAAGAGCTTGTTTCGCAGAAATTCCGGTGTCGGCGGCGGCGTCTTTTTCGGTTGTGAGTAAAAAATCAGCATTGTTCGTGAGCGAAAATTGGATGTCGATGCAAATAAAGAAATAATTAAAAAATCCTCGGTTCGAGTGGGACCGGGGATTCGAACCTACGACCGCCCGCTCCGTGTCGCGATGCGTTTAGCCACTTGGACCCCACGCATACATCCTCTAGCGCACTAACGGCGAACTGTTTATATACACCATTTAACGTTGGTGGCACGCACATCTCGGAGGTTCTTCAGCGGCTTGACCATCACCATCGAGATGGCGCAAAGGAACCACAGGGCGCACTTTTAGACGGCATCGCCCCACCGTGTGGCCGTGTTGCGTCACGCCGCATGCATGGATATTGGAACTGGAGGGTGTCCCTAGTTTGCATTTACTTGTGGCACGGTTTAGGCCTCCACCAAGAAGCGAAGCGAGGCTAGCGATTGTGAAGGCGATACGAACACGGACCGATTACGCTATCGCGTTGTACTCTTGAAAGCGAAGCTCATGCGTCCTCCAAGTTTTTCATCGATTAATCGATTCGTCGATATTACCATCCTTACTGTTGAACTTGGAATATACCAAAATTGGTATAGGAGGGTGCGAGTGTATGATGAACCTGACTGATAGGTCATGACATTTATGACATGACATGACGGTCATAACTTACATACATGACATGACATTCATAAATGCCATGTCATTGACATGACGCGGCATTTATGACATATATTCAGGAAAAGTTTATCAGGCTCAGCACTGTCTACTTCTCCGGAGTGCAACCACATTTTATTACTCTGGCACTGCGATTTATCTAAATCAAGGATGATGGAAGTTGCCATTTCGTTGCCGCGTTACCTCCCTCAATTTTTACTTGCATACTCCCCTCTGTGCCTTTTCTGTAATAGGGAGGAAACGATTGGTAGTTTCTTTATATTGCCACGCCCGCTTCTTCTTTTATTTTGATCTGTTCGAGTATGACCAGCAAGGACGGTTATCAACGCTCGACGCTGGCCGCGAATCAGTGTTCGAGAAGCTTCACGATTTTCGCCGCACGCGAATGTTCCAGCTTTGTCGAGAGATAACGCCGCCATCAGCGATATTGCTGGAAAGTTCCATAGCGCTTGTATAAAAGCCGACGCGCTTGACCGCTTGTCAGTTGATCGACGGTCGACACTCTGTTCGACGCTATCAGTGTATTGCTGTAGTTTGACCTTCAGTTTCCCGGCCACAAGTTCGGCCAAATAAACGGTTTCAGTCTCGGACGTGCTGACTGCTGTCTTCGTCGACGTCACGACCACGTGACAATATCTTGTCGCCGGTTCAGTTCATTGAGGAAAATAATACTAATAACACATCTTCTAAAGCTGGGCCTGGAATTATCAGAACCGGTCCTTCTTTCTTTTGGGTAACACTACCTTGGGATACAGCCCCAGGAGTATTTTCTTCGCCATTCAGGGCTAAACGAATCTCTTCCTACACTCTGAGGGCACTAAATATTTGATTACTGATAACTGGCACATAAAATCAATGATTAAATAACTAGCGCATCCAGAAAATATACAGTACAGAAAATATTGGAAGAATTCACCCATGCATAGAGGACAACAACAACCCTTTCACACAGTCACGTGTGGCACATACCAGCATACCAAGGCCAATGGCATGCAGCTATGTGCCACAGGTGATTCAGTCACATATGTCTGTCTATGTTAAGCTAGGAACGGCAAGAATAGATTTTGGAAATCTTAACGCAACGTTAAGGAGCCATTCCCGCAGAACATCCGGTGCCGGCGCCGGTGGCGTTGCCGGTGAGCGGAAAATCCCAATTGGATTTGGATTGGATTCGAAAAGTTTATTAACAAAGTCCGGAGGCGTGTGCCTTAGCACATGCATTCTGCGTGGCAGTCACGTGCATTCTGCGCGGCAGTCACGTGCATTCTGCGTGGCAGTCACGCGCATTCTGCGTGGCAGTCACGTGCATTCTGCGTGGCAGTCACGTATTTTACCTCATAGCCACGCCAGTGCTTGAAGCAGTTTCGGAATAAAGATTCTATACAGGCGTCACGTCGTGCAAACGTCAATTTTGGTTGCAGTTTTCGCTATCCGCTTTGATAACAATGTCATAAACATGACATATGTTTTCCTATGACTCAGCAAGCTATAGTCAAGCGTTGCTCGACCACGAAGGAACACGCCAACGATTCCTAGCTTGCTGTGCACGTAATCCCGACTGGGTTAATGCATTTATCTTAAAGGTTCGCTAAGTAAACAAAGCCACAGCTCAGAACGAAAAAAAAATGGGGCCGCTAAGCACTAGTAACGCGAAGACTGAGGAGCCGGTGGTGTTCCCTCCTCCTTTCTTTCCTCCACACCCTCACTTCCCTTTTCCACCCGGTGCTATAATCTACGATACATGTCGGCAGCATGCTACAACAGCCCTCACCGTTTCATGGAGTGTCACATGCCGTAGCCCCGACTCAGCCGTCCATCACGTGGGTTGATCCCATCGCTGTAAATACCTGGCGAACGCGCGATAACCGGCCGATCTGTTTTGCATGTGGCGTCCCTGGCCATATCGCACGACACTGACGTCGTCGCGTGCCAGGCTACGCAGACGCCCGTTCACAGAACTACATGGATCGTCACTGCTCTGGTTTCGAAAGTTCTGATCCTAAATAAAGCACGTGACTATCCGCAACCCACGCCTCGTCGCTAACTTTCACCTCACCGCCGCTGAAAATGAGGGGAACTAGCTGCTGCAGTTCAGGAGGCAAGAACTGCGATGCCGAAATGGTGAAGTCCTCGAACTTTGCCGTTGAATATTGTCGAAGTTTTTGTAGAAGGCGCCCGTGCATACCTTGTCTATACCGGTGCTGCCGTTCACGTTATAGACACCAAACTTTGCCGCCAGCTTCTAAAGGTGACCACGCCTCTTGATATGATGTCCTTACGTACAGCGAATGGAGAACCTGTTCGGCCTATAGCCGCCTGCACTGCCCGACTGATCATCGCGGAGGACCACTACATTGATGAGCTTATTGTCCTTTCATTCTGCTCTCGCGGCCTCATACTTAGTTGGGATTTTATATCGCATAATCACGCCGTTATCGATTGTGCCAGATCCGAACTTCAGTTCTTGCCGTTCTACGACCAGCGCTACAACCAGACTCATCAAGCCGCACGCAAACTAGTCGTCAAAAAGGACACTGAAATTTCCCCGATAGCAGCTGTTTTGCTCCCCGTGTTCTGCAACGGCATTAGTGATGAAGCTGCATTCTTTGAACCATCAAGCCTCTTTCTAAGTCGGAAACCTCTTCTTCTGCCTTACTGAACCCTCTCCATTTCGAAAGGAACCATCACTCTCTGCCTCCCCAAGCCCCTTCCGTATCCCATCCAACGGTTTAAAGGTGAATCTCTTGGATGCGTGCAGCACGTTGATAAAGGACAATTTTTTTCCCGTGCACCAAGATTCATCTTGAAGCGACCTCGACGCCGATAATTTGGCTTCGCATCACGTAGCGCGAGTCAATTCTTCAATACTACCAAGTCAATTACACCTCAATTATGTCATGTCCATGATAACCGAGGCTGTGAGACGTGTTAGCGGTTAAGATACTGCGTTCTAAGTGTAAATAAATTTCACGCTTGTGCAAAATGAACCCCTGAAAGTCGGTAGTGGCGGGGCCGTATTATGAGACGATCACTTTCGGAGATATCAATTTCAGGGCGTACCGATTGGCTGGTTGTGGAAAGGCGGGCAAGTAGTCGCTTCATTCATTGGACGCGCTAGATCTTACAGTGACATCGTCCCGCAATGTGATCGCCTCGGAATACAGCTCCCAATCATACATTTGTCGCAGTATGAGTGGACGAACGTTTTACAGTAGCATCTTACAAACCGCGCTGCCATTTACACAAATCACGGCTGCAGCGTGACTCCGCGGAAGCAATCCCCACGGCACTGCGCTGCCCCGTTGGCAGTCTCGGAGCTCTTAACTGGAGCAGCTAGAGCTTTTCTAATATACGCTAGATGGCACCACCATGGCACGTGTATTTGTTCTCTTCTTGTCCATATTTCTTTTGCGCAGCGCCTTGTTTAATGCTGAATTACCCGGCACCTTGAGGTCGAATTTGGATAGGAATTCCTCGGGCGTCTCGTTGAAAGTGTTTTAGAATATCAGGAATTCAGGTCCGGTAGTGGTGATTCACACTGTTGTAAGAAAGACAGGGAACGGTGTTAGGGGGAGTACTTGCCTGGTTATTAACCCGATGCGTCAGTTACGGTCAAATAAGGAAAGTGAGGGAAGGCGGTAGAGGAGCGTCAAGTCCGCCAGCGGGGGTCTTGGCTGCCGTATACTTCAGCCGTCTTAATTAGCGGCTGCATTTTGTTGTAGACGTGTAGTATAATGCTGGAATTACTCTTGCAAACGTTTCGAAATTTTGATGGTTAGGATCACACCTTTATTTTATGCACTTCACTCTCAAATTGATACACAGTTACTCCGTCTACGCGCTAGTGGTGCAAAGACTGAGGAAGCAGCCCAGCTGGTGGTGTTGCCTTCCTCATTTCTCTCCTGTTCACCCTCACTTTCTTTTCCCAACCCTTGCTACACTGTACTATACAAGGCTATGCTATGCTTTACCCTATCACCTCCACCTTTCCCTCCTTCTCACCATCAATTCCCTTTCTCACCTCTTCCTATACTATACCATACATGGCTAAGGTAAGCACGCGACCAAGCATTTTACACAATTTATGAGATATTGATCAATTATTCATTGGCTATTGATAGGTTATCACAACGTATCGGTCACGCAATTTTATTGCGATAACAATTATATGGACAGTCTCGGCTGATTTTTGCCGTCGGTGGCCGCCGTCATTCACCGTATATGTATATGTGTATATATATATATATATATATATATATATATATATATATATAGAAAAGCCACAAAGAAAAATAATTCAGGAATTCTTCCCGACGCGTGGAATCGAACGGGCGACCTCTCGCTTTGCAGCCCGCCGCGTTAGACGTTAGGCCACGACAGCACAGTCTTTCAGCCTGCTAACGGCGAGCTATTTATATACACCATGTAATTCAGGATGCTTTCTTAGTGGCCACATAGATGGCGCGACGTGCGCGCGCGCTTTAAAGATCGTCGCCCCGCCCCTGCGAACGCCGTTGCTGTTCGCTCTACAGGGCGCTTTCGTGCGCTTATCTCAAGGAAAGAAGGGGCGGCCGTTGGGGGTGCTTCGCTTCGCTCGCTGCAGCGGCCGCGTTTGCGAAAGGAGCGCGCTGTTCAAACAGAAATAAGTAACAACTGTCACAATTAGTTCGCGCTCGTCTTGTTTATATACACCTCTTACATCAGTATCCTTTCTGAGTTACCACGTAGATGGCGCGATGTCCGCGCGTGGCGCGCTTTAAATATCGTGACCCCGTTCCTGCGAACGTGGTCGCCTTCGTGCGCTTATCTTGAGGAAAGAAGGGGGCGGCTGGCAGGGGAGCGGGGGGTTGTATGTCTTGTGCTCTCCCGGCGATGTCTGCGCTGAAGTGACAGAGCGTACGAAGGTCGCTTCGACGCTGCAGCGGCCGCGTTTGCGAAAGAGGCGCGCTGTTCAAACGGAAATAAGTAACGACTGGTACAGTTCGTTCGCGCTCGTCCTGTGTGTACCTGTTCGTTCGTTTCGTGCGTCCTGCTTTATGTTTGAGCAGTGCGCTTCCAGTGTCGAGCTGTGACGCATGATAGTTCGCGCTCGTCCTGTGTGCGTTCTTTTCGTGCGTCCTTTGGGCTCGAGCGACGCGCTGGCAATTTCGAGCTGCTTTCCGTTCTTCGCGTTACATTCCAATTTATTGCTATCGCATTCATTGCTTCGCCGTTGCGGCGAAACTGTGACTTTTTTGGGTCAAGCTAAGCTCACCCAAGCATTTTCTAAAATTTATTGATAATTGATCGATTACTGATTGCCTGTTGATTGGCTATTGATTCGTTACCACAAGATATCGGCCATGCATTTGGGTCAGGCTAAGGTCGTGCAAGCATTTTCTGGAATTTATTGGTTATTGATCGATTATCCATTTGCTATCGATTGGTTATCGATTGGCTATCACTAGACATCGATGGCTATGCTAGGAGCTGCTTGGAACATACATGATTTTAGTGGCACCTACTCGTGAAAACCAGGCCGAGCTTTGCGAACGATGGGCGGAAGAAACGGCGAGCTTAAACAGCTCCCCTGTGAAAACTTGTAGGATGCTTGAGCTTCGCCTTCAAGAGTAGAACGCGATAGCGTAATCGGGCACCGCGCGCATCACCTTCTCAATTGATAGGCTATCCTCGGTACTCGGTGCATGCCTCAACTGCGCCTTAAGGAAAGGAACATCGGTGCGCGTGTGAATTGGCCGTTTAAAACTCTAGAATGCAGCACTCTACCGAAATACTCTCGCTTCGATACAACATATTTATTTTTGAAGCACAAGATGAAATAACGAATACGTTGAAAACTGTACATAAGCCCGTCGTTGGAAGCCGTCGTCACGAATTTACGCAGGACCACTTCCTGTAGCCACGTGGACGTTGGCATCATCGGAGGGCAAGTGGCCTCGCGGCTGCTGGAGCCGTCAGATCAGGTCGCCAGCGAACGCCAACTTGCGCCTGAACGTCAGCCCATTATAATACGTCAATAAATACTATACATATAAAAAGGGTTGCACATAGGCTTCCTTGCACTTTGGTCGTGTCACCAAAGAGGGTCTTAATATTATTTGCTGCCGTGCCATAGAAGAGCGGACTTCTCTTACGTGAATTTGGCAACGAACACATAGCAACGAAAACCTCTGTATTACTTCTAGAGATTGAAAACAGAAGTGGCTGTTTCGAGAGCAAGGCTCGTTACATTGCTTCATTCCTTATCGCATTAAACCTCTACAGTCATTGTGACGTATGTTTTCTTCAAGCCAGAAAGCTGGAAGCTTCGCTTCAACTATATGTTCTGGCTCGCTTTTGATCCTAGAGTTAATGGGAACGAAAGGAGACCAAGTGAAGACGCTAAGAGATACAGAGCCTGGGAAACGAGGAAACATCACAATAATAATTGCTGGGTGTTTTACGTGCCACAACCCTGATATGATTATGTGTCACGCCGTAGTGGGAGGACTCCCCCATTAATTTCGGCCACCTGGAGTTCTTTAACGTGCACCTATATGTAAGATACACAGGTGCTCTTTGCATTTCGCCCTCATCGAAATGCGGCCGCCGTGGCCGGGAGTCCAACCCGCGCCCTCGAGCTCAGCAACGCGATTCCCGAGGTGCTAAGCTACCATGGTGGGTGGGGAAACATTACAGCGAAAGTGGTAGCGGGAAACTCTGGTACTGAAAAGAGAGAGAGAGAGAGCGAACAGGGAGGCGCAGGACATGCAGCCCAGTCACAGCATAAGCCGTAGGAGCGGGCCTCTAAAAGCCCATCGTGAACTGTTTGGGGATGCTGTACAGCTGTACTGCGAGCAATGAGCATAGAAAGTATAGTCCTCTAATGTGCACACATTTATTCAAATTAGGCAGGTGTGCTTTGTTATATGAAAGGCACGTTGCGAGTGTCATGCAGCCGGGACTTAGAGAACGCCTAGGCCGAATATCTGAACCCGCCATGAGTCATTGCCGGTGCAAAAATATGGCCCTATCCTACGCCCTAACGAAGACGGCCCTGTTTTCGTTAGCGCGAACACAAGCCCTCATGTCGAGACTTTAGATCTCGCGACATTCTCTGTTCAACGTGTTACCATAAGCGCTAGTTTAAGATTAAATAATGAAACCAAGGCAACCAATGAGCATTCTTCATTTTTGCGTCAGAAAGACATAAGGCACCTAAAAGGCCCATAAGATTTTTGTTCGCGTCTATTTACAGGGTATCAACACCTTATCATACCATACCATGCCATACCATCATTTGCCATATCATACAAGCATAACATATAGTAATATCTGGGGTTTAACGTCCCAAAACCACGATATGACTATGAGAGACGCCGTAGTGGAGGGCTCCGGAAATTTCGACCATCTGGGGTTCTTTAACGTGCACTTAAATCTAGGTACACGGGCCTCAAACATTTTCGCCTCCATCGAAAATGCAGCCGCCGCGGCCGGGATTCGATCTCGCGACCTTCGGGTCAGCAGTCGAGCGCCATAACCACTAGACAACCGTTGCGGGGCAGAAGCATAACATCATTTACATCCCATTGGCATGAGAAATAAATTTATTTTTCGTTGGAGTAATATGTATTGATACGACGTACGTAATAGTTAATAACAAATAATAAATAAAATAGTAACAAAGAAATACAGCCCACGGTTTGTGACGGCGCCTCGATGTCTTGGCCTGCAGGGATCACAGCGGTCATGTGCACGCTTCCCCCTTCCTGCTGCTGGTGGCCACACGGCTGGCGAGCAGTTCTGGTCGCCACAAAGCCCCAAGGCACACGGTGGTTCCGTTTAGGGCTTCCTTGTCTCGCACCGAGCGCTCTGCCGAAATGGCTGTTCACCCGTGGGAGGACTCGGAACACTGACAGACCCACGTGGGTGTTACTACAGTGCAAGAGAATCGACAACTGGGCTAGTTGGTTGAAATGCATGGTTTGGCTTATCTAAGCGCACGCAGACGAACACAAAAAGGGGAAGACAACAGGACAAGCGCTTACTCACAACTAAAAGATTTATTGAACAAAAAGGATATAAATACAGCAAACAAGTGATTGACGCATGCGCGACAAGACAATTAAGATGGCGATAAACTATTGCGGAAAGCTATCAAGGAAAACAAACTCCTTCTCTTTTGTAAATCTTTTAGTTGTGAGTAAGCGCTTGTCCTGTTGTCTTCCCCTTTTTGTATTCGTCTGCGTGCGCTTAGATAAGCCAAACCATGTTACTACAGGTCCAGTGTGGTCGAGTCCTTTCCACGGACCGTGGCCGGCGGTCACCGGGTCCAGCTGTGCGTTGTCGTCGCTCTTGGTGTTCCTCACGTGCCGCAGCTCGTCTTGGTAGCGACCATCGGCGACGCCTGCGTTCGGCTGACCTATGGTGCTTCTGTTTCTATCTGGCACATCCTTGGCTTCGAATACTGCCTTCCGTGGGTACTGCTCGAGTGTAGCGTGCTGGGTCTGCAGGATGACACCGATTGACACCCAAATACGTCCTGGAGCCCTTTAGTTGGAAGGACGATTATTCAGCGCCCTGCAGCTTAATGACCCGGGCTCAAGCCTGCACGTCGGGACGTCCAGGCCTTGATTAGTCACCGCTTAGCGCGACTGCTTGACGGCTCAGATTTGGTCGGCCAGCTCTGAGCTCTGCAGGGCATCGGCTCACCTCGCCTAGAGAACATCGGGATTGGTACTTTTAGTATTTGCCTCACATTCCCAGAACATGTGTTTGAGTGTAGGAGATCCTATACCGCAGACCTTGCACGTGCTGTCGTGAAAGATCTCAGGCTAGAATATATGATACGCTAGCGGGTTTGAATAAGTGTCAGTCTGCAGCTGCTGCCCTCTATCTAACATTTCCAGGCGTACCCGGTCCACTAGCCAGAGCTAGCCATCAAAGCCTGTGGACCAAAGAACGGCCTCTCATGATCAATTGTAGGGTAAGAATGGGGACTACCGCCAGGCATAATCAGGCAGCTCCACAAATTCTGGAAATGATCTGCCCTGAACGCCTGGCAGGTGCACCGGTTTGGAGAACATAGAATGCGGCGCGATAGGTGAGCAAGAATAGGGAGACACGAATGCACTTTTTTTGTGGATCTGGCACTAGAGTGGTTTATGTTGGGGTTTATGGAGTGCTGAAAGGGAGATAAGTCTCATTTCCCGTCCCTGTAATTGGTGTCAAATGGACACCAAAGGCAAATAGTAAGTCGACGTTGATTGTTGAAATAGCGGTCCAGAAACCTCGTAGTGCTACTTTTGTGCCAAGGAAGTGCTTATTTTGAAATAAAATCACGTTTTAATGGTCCGCATCGCGTTAGCGCACGTCAAATAACCCGCCTGAAAGCGGCCTTTCTCACGTCACTGTTGCCGTGCCCTACGTTGGCCGCCTCTACTGCGCGGCGGCGTGCACTGGCGGCGTGCACCATTCGGACATCCGGCAACATCACATGCATGCGGCATTTTGTCGAACTTTCTGTCAAAGCGACTTTCACGAGCGCGCAAAACACACGCGGCAGTACGCGATACCGAAACTACCACTGAGACGCGAGCGCGTGAGCGAAGCGCATTTCGGCGAAAACGGAAGCTTTGAACCATGCACGCCGTTCCCCATGGCAGCGCCAAAGAGGTTCTTTTTTCCATGAATCAAGCAGAAACGAACCAGCAGCATTTTATTACGTCTCTTGATGCACGGAAGGTTCCTTTTTATTGCAGCTAGTTTGATTACGAGTGATTAATTGTAGTCGGACTCTCGCGCGTCATCGGGATCATTTCCACAATGTCCCGCTCGTGGCGCTCATCATGTGATATATTTAGCTTAATTTCTCGGTAAGTAGGGCACTGCTGTTGATAATATTGCCCTTTTAGACGTTGTCATACATTAAGCATTCACTCTGACATAATTATTTGCCTTTAGTGTCCCTTTAACCTAGTACAGTGTAGATCAGAAACGTCGGACGAAGGTTCAAGGTGCAGCCGAACCTGTGCCTTTAAAAACGAACTCTTGAGAACATTGTCACAGGGGTGCGAACTGATGTGTGCGCGAGCGCACATTCATGAGTGTCGCTGGAGCGAACGTTTCGAGTAGTGGCCTTGTCGTTATTAAATGCCTCAAAGAAGGCAATACCACTTGTCGAAACGTTAGCACCAGCGACATCTCCTGTTCAAGAATTTCTGATATCTTAAAGCCTCCGTCTTCTATTGAACGTCTGCGCTCACAGACAGGCTTTAATGCTTACAAGTACACACAGAATGATTTGATAGTGCGCGTGAGCCCCATCCCATCCTTATTCTTCGATTATTTCCTCTCATGGTTCGTGCGGTATACCTGCCATAGATGTACCCTTTACAACTTCCAGTGTCTCGCCCCCTATCGCGAAGCGCTGTTCTCTGCCAGATGTTCCACATCTTTAGTTTTATGTATTAATTTTCAGACCTACTCTTCTACTTTCCGTATCCAGCAGTAATCTGAGCTGTAATTCGCTCCCATACAAAGGAGTCTACCACTATCTCTCAAGAGGAAGGTATATAACAGCTGCATCTTACCGGGTATTACCTACGGAGCAGAAACCTGGAGACTACAAAGAGGGTTCAACTTAAATGAGGACGACGCAGCGAGCGATGGAAAGGAAAAATAATCGCGTTCGATTCCACGTGATGCCGTCCGATTAGATGTTTCGGTAGAGGCCTTGGCTTACAAAGGAATGCAAGATGTCTACGAGAGAGTTCCAGCTTTTGCGTACGCTAAGTGGCTCGGGTAGGCTACCTCTTATGCTCCTCATTATCACCGCACATGCAAGGTCAGTGTTTTTCCGCACAAGGCGTCTCTGAAAACTCAACAAAGCGAAGCCGTCGTAGATTACTCTGACCACTCTAAGAAAACAGTCCAGCATGCGGCAATCGAAGGCGTCCGCAGGGGGGTCACCCGACCTAGACCCGTTTGCCTGAATACCAGCGCCGCTTTTATTCCTCAATAAATGTCGACAGGAAATGAACGAGCGAATGCACGGCCGGCCGCATTGACGCACAAATCTCGCTCGCGTCTTGCACATTTTTGTTATGTACCAAGAAGGAGAACGCCGGCGCTCCTTCGGAAACTGCACGGGCGGGTATAGGCGCACACGAGCAACCTTGGTCGTCACCGTGGTCGTCACCGTAATGACCACTGGCCACACCACCCTACATTCGTGCGCTATATCCGCGCCTCAAGGTCGTCGCGGTGGCCGTCACGTCGTCACTCCATCGTCGCCCTCCATGGACGTTTTCATTTAAAGCCACTAACGAGCACAATCGAAGCCACTATTCGCAACTCGGAGGGACGCTGATATCCGTTCGAGGACAACATTTGCGCGTTGCGTTCACCCGCTGTTGAAGGCAGGCGCCCTTATACAGAAAACGATCAGAGACGCCGGCGGTGCCCCTCTGTGTGTCTTGTCCCCGTAGCGTGGTGATAAACGAGAAAATAGTGGCCGCTGTCGCTTCGGTGTCAAGTTTCAATCTGACGTGTTTCGTGTATATCCACCGCGGACCGCGAAACGAGTCGTCGCGAGATTTGTTTCTTGATCGAGTGACGCGGGACTGGTCAGTAGGTCGTCAAACACACGGTGGCCCGTATATATATCGCGCGTGCCTGCGGGACATAAAAAAAAAAAATCAGGGCGTCCTTGTATGGACACGGGCTATGTTTGTCCCCACTGTGTCCCTTATCGCCTTTCTTTCGCCATGCCCCTCTCTAGCTGTGTTTTTCTTTCCATTTTATTTTCTTTCCTTAATTTTCTGATTGCCATTTAGGGTGCCATTCCTTTTCTTTTTTTAAAGTTATCTCTACTTTCGTTTCAGGTATCAATTATTAATTGGCCGCTGAGGCTGCCGGTGTGTGGCTTTAAGATAGAGCTTAGAAGGCGACTTTAAGCACCCCGCCCCCCTTTCAAAAATGTTTTTTTTTTCTGTTTTTGTATACGGACGTTTCCCGCCTCGCCTGCAGCGGCGTCGAATCGTCGTAATTGCCCCTTACTCTGTAAATTGGTCACTGTGTTCTTTTTCTCTCGACATAACATGGGGTACAGACTAAATGCTTTAGTGTATCGCCAATGTAGGTCGCGGTTCGCCTCTAGATTTACAGTTGCCGCGGAGAAATCTCACGTGTTTTCATCGGCAACCGAACCTGTATTGAGATATGTGCCCTCATGCACTTTATCACTTGAGTATTTGTTGACTCGAGTTTAAAAAAGAACCAAAAAACAAAGGTACAAAGGCAGACCGTATAAACGAAAGCATCAAGTCTGGGAGACAGCAGTCTTTGTTTCTTTTGTCGTGAGGCCTGTTGTTCTACGCACACGCTCGCTGTATAAAACCATTGCGAAATGGGAAAATAAAGCTGGATTTCGTGTATGCGAGGTCGACTGCCTCTCGTGTGTGCTTGCGTTTGGGGCTGGCGCCTATGGAATCTCTATTTTATTAATTTATTTCTAAAGGATGAATTTGGTGGCATTGTTCTTATGCATGTACAACGCCGCTTTTCGAAATTAAATTACTTGCAGTTTGGTCGATATAGTTACTAAAAGCTTTCTTTGACATTCATATCACGCAAGTTTTAAAAAGACATCGCTACGCTTGCTGCGAGTGGTCATGCTAGTCACGTTCGTTTTTCTTTTCTCATTATGTCTTTGTGGTAATCTTCCGAATAAAAAAACTGCATTTAAACACAACTCTTGCAGCAATCAGCGTGTACCGGTGAAATCAGGAGCATGTCATCTGCTGTTCTTCCCATCAAGAGCTTTGAGCGTTGACATATGGGGCTGCATCTCTTGATTTCGCGCCAAGTAGCGAAATATTGCTGTAAAGTACTCGCATGTCGTTGAGAATTTCACTGTGGAATGTAAAAGTATAGAACGTTTGTTGCGAAATGCTCAGAATTCAACCAGAGCGCTTTTTTGATTGCGCTGAAACTAAACTGATGAAATAATTGTTGGTTTCCATGTGTGCGATATTGAAAACACCGTCATTTTGACGGAACGAACGCGTTGCTGTTCTGTGGATAGCGGTCACGTAACCGAATTTGTTGTGACCTGAGAAACGTAGTATATGTGCTACTCTTGCACTCTGCCTCTTTAGTATGGCGTCGTACGTAATGTGATACCTCCAGGAAGTTAGCGTTACATACATCGATCGTATTCCAGTACTTGGAGGCTGTATATTGTGATGTAGCCAATAAAATCCACGCGTACAAGTTTACTAATGGCCCTCCTTCGCGCTATAGCGTCGTCATGTAACTTCATAACTACGTGCATGCAGGTATTCGTATGCTGTGCGCAATAAAACAAATAAATTATGGCGGCCGCCACCCTTAGTTACTTAAGATGGGGGGGGGGGGGGAGCGAAGTCTGCCCCATACATTGACTTAATAGGGAAGCGGGGCGCTGCGATGATCTTCCGCCCCCCCCCCATCTGAAGGGGAACCCTGCGCACGCCTATATGTCCACAATCCTTGGCTCTGGTTTAACTGTGCCAGCTATAATTCACATCGCTGTGGTGACCGAACTTGTTAGGCAGAGTTCACCTTACTATACGGTGTCGTTGCCACGATGGTGCTCCCGCGGGAGACGGGGACAGTGGTGGAGCGGTCAACCGGCCGCGGTCTGGTTCGGCACAGATCGCGCGGTGCGGTCATTTGAACGACGAGGCACCTCGCAAGGGGGGCCTCTCGACCCGGCCGCGCGCGCTGCCTTCATCATCACGGCTCCGCGGGGTCGCGAACTGCATTGTGTTTCCGCCCGGGGCACGACACACGGCAAACGCCACTGCCGTCGCCGAAGCCACTGACTGCTGCTTCCTGGCTGCTACGTCGGACGAACGACCGCCGTTGTCGTGGCTGCATCCGCGTCCGCATCTTCCACACCTCCACTCAACGCGGCCGCGGTGCAAGCGCACCCCGTGACTCCGCGTGAATTGCGAGAACTCGCGAGAAGCTGCCGCGCGGGTCGCTTTATTACTCCTAATGATGTTTATCTCGCCGGCTCGCTTCTCTCCATGCGAGCGGTTCGCTTGGACAATCCCTCGGTGCCATCGTAGGAAAATAAATAGACACATGACATAGGCGGACTTTCAAAACGGCGGCTTGGAAGCTTTCCGCCCCACCAGACCCCCCTTTGAACTGCTGGCAGAGGAGCGACGTACACCACGCGTGCTTCTAGGCGTCCTGCTGAAACGGAACGACGTCAAAGCGCGAATGCGAGGTTCCCTGAGAGGAAGGGAGACGCTGCGGAAATATTTCTCGTTTCGGCATCACTTTTTCTTTCTTCCATTTGCGCGGCTCTGCATTCGTTGGCGAGATGAAGGCTCGTCCTCCGAGGCGCTCTATGTCGGCCAAACAAACATTGTTTCCATAAAACGCCTCGAAACCATAGCCGGGACGCGCGCATACACGGTGGTGGAAACCACGACCTTGCAGCTGATTTTCCTACAGTCGACGCCTCATGCAGAGACCACCTGTGAGTGTTGAGCATGTCTTCTCCATTTCGCCTCGTCTTCATTTTTCCTTTTCCTTTAGAAGAGGGGCTAACAGGAGTTTAGTGAGGTGTGCCACCCTTGCATTTCTTTTATCCTGCTTCCCCGTCACTTCCTCTACCTGGCCTTGTATCCCCGCAACATAGCCATGAAAGTGTATACAGCCACACTGCGGGTGCAGTGCCTCAGTGGCCGTCAGAGCCCACCCGGCGACCGTTGAATAATGTGAAAACGCCGCGGCGCGCGAACTATCCTCGTGTTGCCTTCACAAACGCCAAAGCCTTTCCAAATACCGGAGAATGGACACAAATGACCCGGAATGAAGTTGGTGAAATTTTGTATGAGTAATCATTATTGTAACAGTAGTTTTTAGAGTTGTACAGAATACTTAATCGTTATTAAAAACACTCACTAAATGTCGCTTGTATAAAGATGTTTATTGGCGGACACTCGGCGAAGATGAACGACAGCGACAGTCAAGGCAGGGCCGACTCTGCGCGAGCTGCGCTCTGTCCGAAGAGGGCAACTCACTAGAAGGGGCCGGAGAGGACGAACCACTTCAGAGTTCCAATAAGCTTCGCTACAATTACTCGGGTGCGAAAAGGGAGCCGCCTGGCGACCTAACAACTGTCACAATGAGCGGGTCATGGTACGCCTTGAGGCGCTCCACGTTTACAATGTCGCGCCCTCGACGGCGCATGTCCGAGGATGGATCGATTGGTTCGATCAGATAGTTTACAGGGGATGTGCGTTCAACAACACGGTAGGGGCCTTCGTATTTGGGCAGTAGTTTTGAAGAGAGGCCAGGTGCAGTGGTAGGGATCGAGAGCCATACGAGCGCTCCAGGGAGGAACGTCGGCTCAGAAGTGATTCTGTCACCGGTAATGCTCCTCTGCCGCTCTTGGTCATGCGTAGTGAAGGTCTTGGCAAGTTCGCGACATTCTTCAGCAAGTCGGGCGGTAGCAGAAATCGGCGCACACTCGGACCGATCCGGCTTGTATGGAAGGATTGTGTCGATTGTGTGCGAGGGGTGCCTACCATACAATAAGAAAAAGGGAGAAAAACCAGTGGTGCTCTGAGCGGCGGTATTGTAGGCGTAGGTGACGAAGGGCAGAATGGCATCCCAGTTGGTGTGATCGGCGGCTACGTATATGGAGAGCATGTCGCCGAGCGTACGGTTAAAGCGTTCGGTGAGGCCATTCGTCTTCGGGTGGTAAGCCGTAGTTTTGCGGTGAACAACGTTGCACTCTTTTAGAATGGCTTCGACGACTTCCGACAAGAAGACAAGGCCTCGATCGCTGAGCAGCTCCTGAGGTGGACCGTGACGTAGCATGAATCGGTGGAGCAGGAAGGAGGCCACATCGCGCGCTGGGAGTGCGGCAGTTTCGGCGTATCGCGTGAGGTGGTCTACAGCGACGATGGCCCAGTGGTTACCAGCAGACGTCAGAGGAAGTGGTCCATACAAATCGATGCCAACACGCCCAAACGGCCGGTCAGGGCAAGATAGAGGTTGCAGACCTGCCGGCGACAGGTGCGTTGAAGTTTTGCGGCGCTGACAATCGATGCAGGAGCGAACGAACTTCTGCACGTAGCGGTACATCCCTCGCCAAAAGTACCGTTGGCGGATGCGGTGGTAAGTTTTCGATACCCCAGAATGCTCACACTGCGGATCAGCGTGGAACGATTCGCATATGTCAGAACGCAGACTTCGGGGTATTACTAGTAGCCACTGGCGGCCGTCGCCGCTGTAATTGCGTCGGTGGAGGAGGTCGTCGCGAACGGCGAAATGGTGGGCTTGACGACGCAACGCGCGAGTGGATGGTGTTGCCGATGGACCAGTCAGTAAGTCCATCAGTGAGGCAATCCAGCGATCTTTGCGCTGTTCGGTAGCGATTGTCTGAATGTCGATGGAAGAAACGGCAAGGGGAGACACTGAGCTGTGGGCATTGTCGTCAGGCAAGGGAGAGCGCGACAGGGCGTCGGCGTCAGCATGCTGGCGTCCGTTGCGGTACAGTACGCGGATGTCGTAGTCTTGCAGGCGAAGTGCCCAACGGGCGAGACGGCCTGAGGGATCTTTCAATGACGACAACCAGCACAGCGCATGATGGTCGGTGACCACATCAAACGGGCGACCATACAAATAAGGTCGGAACTTCGTAAGGGCCCAGATGATTGCCATGCATTCTTTCTCCGTGACGGTGTAATTGGTCTCGGCTTTAGTAAGCGTGCGACTTGCATATGCACGACATATTCCGGGAACCCAGGTTTGCGCTGTGCAAGGACAGCGCCGAGGCCAACACCGCTGGCGTCCGTGTGTACCTCTGTAGGGGCCGTAGGGCCGTAGTGGCGTAGTATCGGAGGAGACGTCAACAAACGACGGAGCTTCGCGAAAGCGGCGTCGCACTCTGACGACCACGTATTGAGAGGCCCGTCGCTGCCAAGGAGCTTTGTCAGCGGCGATATGATAGTCGCGAAGTTTCGTATGAAGCGTCGAAAGTAGGAGCATAGTCCTACGAAACTGCGCAGTTCTTTGACGGACGTAGGTTTGGGGTACTCTGTCACGGCCCGAAGCTTGGCTGGATCGGGGAGAATTGCGTCCTTGGACACGACGTAGCCTAGTATTGTCAGTTGCCGTGCTGCAAATCGGCACTTCTTTAGGTTCAGTTGTAGCCCGGCGTCGCTCAAACGCGTCAAAACAAGTCGCAGGCGTTGAAGATGCGTGGAGAAGTCCGTGGCGAAAACGACGACGTCGTCGAGGTAGCACAGGCACGTGTGCCATTTCAAGTTGCGCAGAACGGTATCCATCATGCACTCAAAGGTCGCGGGCGCATTACACAGCCCAAACGGCATGACGTTGAATTCGTACAAGCCGTCGGGTGTGACAAACGCTGTCTTCGGTCGAGCGTCATCAGCCATGGGGACTTGCCAGTACCCTGAGCGCAAATCGAGCGACGAAAAGAATTCTGCTCCTTGCAGGCTGTCAATGGCGTCGTCTATTCGAGGTAGGGGATAAATGTCCTTACGGGTGGTCTTATTGAGTCGGCGGTAGTCCACGCAGAACCGCACAGAGCCGTCCTTCTTCGCAACGAGAACGATAGGAGACGCCCACGGGCTGTTTGAGGGTCGAATAACATCGCGGCGAAGCATGTCTGCGACTTGCTCGTTAATTACACGACGCTCTGCTGGAGATACGCGATATGGACGTTGCTGCAGTGGTGGTTGGGCGCCAGTGTCGATGTGATGCGTGACAGCAGACGTGCGGCCGAGAGAAGTTTTGCGCGACATCGAACGAAGAACGAAATTCTTCCAACAGGCAGAGAAGCTGGGAACGCTGGACCGACGTAAGGTTGTCAGCAATTGAGGAAGCAAATACATCAGCGGGTGACGAGTCAGATGTGGAAAACAGCACTGAGCGTACGGGAGCTGGCACAGTGCGTGTCATCCGGTGCGTCCATAACTTGTGCGTCTTCGAGGGCTTCCGCTCGGCCGAGACATTCCCCTCGCACCAACGTAACAATGTACGGGGATGGGTTCGTAACGAAATATCGGTCTCGCCCTGGGTGACTTGCACGGTCGCAAATGGCACCAGCAAACCTTTCCTGGTGAAAACGCGGTCAGATGGGGAAAGGAGTGCAACGGTGTCGGAGAGACCGGTGCAATAGACGGACACAGCCGTTGACGAGTTTGCAGGAACTGTGGTGTCGTCTTTGACGAGTACTTTGGTCGCAGCCGATGGACTGTTCGCCGGCGTCAAATTGGAGAATGGTGAGAGCTCTATTTCGGCTGGTGCGCAACGAATTACGGCGTCGTGGCGAGCGAGAAAATCCCAACCCAGGATGACGTCCGTGAGAGCATGAAGAAAGTTATGATGAATTCGATGGCGTACAGAGCGTCCTGAATGATGACACGGGCTGTACACACCGCTGTCGGGTGAATGCTTGGGCGCGGCTGTACGGAGGGAGAGCCCGGAAAGCGGCGTCGTCACTTTTCGTAGTAGTCGGCTAATTTAGCGTCCATAACGGATACGGCAGCTCCAGTGTCCACAAGGGCCAATGTGCGCACGCCATCTACAAACACTTCTACTACGTTCGATGGGCTTTGCTGAGGGCTTTGGCAGTTCGATAGCGTCGCAGCCCTTGCCTCTTGGACTGCGACGACTAGTTTTCCTGGTCTCGGGCGACCGGACGAGGCCGCATCGGTGACAGTGAGCGGCGTCTTGGGGATGGCGAACGGCGGGTAGATGGAGACGGGCGTGAAGTCGGTGACATAGGCGGCGGCGGCTCGTAATATGGACGGCTGTACTGGCTGGTGACGGTCGATCCGACTCGAGGCGGCTGCATGCGATTGCAATAGCGGGCGACGTGACCGGCGCAACCGCACGCAAAGCAGATGGGGCGGTTGTCGGAAGTGCGCCATCGGCTTGCCGGGCTAGGTCCCATCCATGTCGCAGGACGCGAGGGACGGGGTGGCTGCTGGTATGACTGCATGGTGGGCTGCAGTCGTGGCGTATAGATGACGTCGGCGTACGCAGCCGGCACACTCTCTTCGAAGGCCTGAGGCCTGGCGACGGCTCCGGCGTAAGTAAGTGGGGGAACCACAGGGATCGCTGGGGGCGGCCTGGCTACAACTTGCGCGTAACTGAGCGGCGCAGTCGCCCGAGGGGATTGGTGGTATTCCGGCATGACCTCCGCGATTTCATGCTCAATAGCCCGGCGTAGGGGAGGCAGCAGTGGGGTCGACGGCTGTTCAACAGGCCGCGGGTGAGCGAAGGCCAGTAGAGAGAACCGGCGGGCAATCTCCTCGCGCACGAAGGACTTGATTTTGGCGAGCAAGACGGAGTGGTCCGAAATAGCCGACATGCCAGCGAGATCGGCGTCGCGTGATGGAGGTCGGCGCGTCATCAGCCGCTGCCGGCGCAGCTCCTCGTAGCTTTGGCACAGTGTGATGACCTCAGCCACAGCGCAAGGGTTTTTGGCGAGTAGCATGGTGAAGGCATCGTCGTCGATGCCTTTCATGACGTTCCGGATCTTCTCAGCTTCAGACATGGTCGCGTTGGCTTTCTTGCACAAGTCCAGGACGTCTTCAATGTAACTCGTGAAAGACTCGCCGGACTGCTGGGCTCGTTCCCGTAAGCGCTGTTCAGCTTGCAGCTTACGAACCGCAGGGCGGCCAAACACGTCGACGATGGCGGTCTTGAAAACGGACCACGTAGCGAAATCGGATGCGTGTTGTACCATAGGCTTGCGACACCCGCGAGGTAGAAAACCAGGTTGCTCAGTTTTCCTGCCTCGTCCCATTTATTGGGTACGCTGACACGCTCGTAAATCGCGAGCCAGTCCTCGACGTCGGTGCCATTCGCGCCGGTGAAAACAGGAGGGTCGCGGATACGGGGGACACCGGGACAGGATGTCGGTGCAGGAGGAGGCGTTTGCTGGGCGGCATCTTGAGTCATGGTAGAGGGCACGGCACGGGATCGAAGCTCCAAGGGCATTGAATGCTGACCGTAGTTGTTTGAAGGGCACAGCACTCTCCACCAAATTATAAAGATGTTTATTGGCGGACACTGGGCGAAGATGAACGACAGCGACAGTCAAGGCAGGGCCGACTCTGCGCGAGCTGCTCTCTGTCCGAAGAGGGCAACCCACTAGAAGGGGCCGGAGAGGACGACCCACTTCAGAGTTCCAATAAGCTTCGCTACACTTGCTTTAATTTGTGCTTCCGTATTACTTTCCAGTTGTTAATGCATTTTCTATTAGCCCTACAAGAAAACTGGTGCGAAACAGAGAAGCGCAGATCGGTAGGAAAAACAGGAATGCCTCTTTCAGGCGACGAACTGAGTTTCGCTTTCTATTGTCATCGTGGTAAAGGTGACAAGGAAATGACAAGAAGCTAGTTGTTGTTACAAAGCACAATGATTCACCACATAACCCTTTCGAAGCGTAGAACGCGAAAATGATGATGAAATTTATATAGCGAACTGTGAGTGCAGTTTATAGATCTGCTTTGAACTGCGATATGTTCAATATCCCGACATCTCCACACGAAAAGAAACCTTCCATGAGTGTACCGCCCGCACAGTCACGAAACCGCATTCTTGTCTCTGTCATGCCGATATAATCCTGTCAAACCTGCAGAGAATTTTTTTATGTTGTTTCAGCGAATATTGGAGTATGAATCTCGAATTTCGTAGCAAGCCCACAAACTCTATTGGCTGCGCTGCCGTTGAAGCAGCAGAGAACTGCTGTTTTACTAAATACAGATTTCGTTGCCACCAGTTTTGAATACACACGTATTACTCGAAACGAAGCTGAGACGCTCTCTTAACAACTGACATACTGCCACGGCCGCTCGATCTCTCTACTTATGTCTGCATCTACAGGTAGCATAACTTTTCTTTCTAACATAAACCTGTACCAACTTGATCCACAAGCGCGTTAACGTATCACTGGCATTATTTCCAGATGTCTTGATGCATAGCACAATTTCCGATGATGTCAAGGCACATAGTCTGCTTTGAGATGCATAAAAACAGAGGTGCCCGCGCAAGTTAACGACACGTAATGTTGAAAACCTCTGCAGGAACTTCCCATCTCCCATAATTCTTGATAATAAATACTTACTGGCGTGCAGAAGATGTGGCGAACCATTAGATAGATAGATAGATAGATAGATAGATAGATAGATAGATAGATAGATAGATAGATAGATAGATAGATAGATAGATAGATAGATAGATAGATAGATAGATAGATAGATAGATAGATAGATAGATAGATAGATAGATAGATAGATAGATAGATAGATAGATAGATAGATAGGGTGAAGGTGAAGTGCGAGAAAAAGAATGAGGAAACGTGAGAGATTTATGGCATCAACTTGGGCTGGCTCTTTTTTTGTTGGGCAAAAATTTTGAGCACCCATAATTGCTCGCTTCAAACACTGCTCGTAAAAAAAGGGGTTTTTAAAATAGTCACTGTGAAGCTTTTAGAGTGATTATAACAGATCAGATGAGGCTGACAGTTTAGTCTTCAACTTGTTGTAATGGCATACCTCCGCGCGTAGTATACTGGTCATTCTGTATAGGCCTCAATGAGTGAAGATTCAATAAAATGTTTACTAAGGAACGTGTTAGTTCTGCTTTTCCTGCACGAATATATGACGAAGATCAAACGTCGGTTTTACGTGAGTTACGTCCCATGTTTCCGAGTAATGCCGCGTGTGATGATAACACGTCTTTAACCGAAACACTCCGCGCTTCAGAAACATGTTCGACGCAGTGCCCCTTCGGTGGTCTTGGATAAACATCGGAGAGTAAAGCACTGCAAGAGACTGCAATCGGATTACCGGTTCTCAAACGCTTGTAGATCGAAGTGTACCATATCTTATGATGGTACGCCGTGATCTGGCAGCATGTACAACGCGAGTAAAGCAACCCCAGCCGCGAGAGCGGTGAAATGGAGCCGTTTGCATGCGAGGCGTGCGCGCAGGGAGGCAGGTGAAGAAAGTTCGCCGCGCGTGACGTGCATGGTCGGTGTACGGGCAAAGGCGTACGTGCTGGCGCGCGTCCGCGGCCGTTCACGCGGCTGTTTGTACTGTGCACTCTTTAAAGAAGCTCGGAGCTTAGCTGCTCCGAAACGGTTATGAACTTTATAGATCTTAGCCGAATAAATGAAAAAAAAAATAATGTAGCAGCGCCACACAAAGTCCGCAGTGGCCGCGGCGGCTATGGTGCGTTTATAACGTGCAGTAAGGCCGCCCAGTTATTCATGCGCTTTCAGTAAGGTTCATCTGAAGGACCAGAAACTCGCTCATCGCTGTCGGACTTCGTACGCCATCATGAAATCACAGGTCGCCGTAGTTTGTGACGTCACTATGACTACACGTAACGTGACGTCACGTGACGACATGACCACATGACATCGTTGCTTGGTCAAATATGGCCCGATCCCGGAGGCACTGAAAACCCACGTGAGGTGCAGAAAGTTTTTGGGGTGGGGAGTCGACTGAGAAGAAAAAGAAGAGGGCTTTTGCCTTCGGGTCGTCTTAGGCAAATTAGGGACCGTGTGATTTTTGAGCACGATACTTGCGAAGGATAGCGGAGATTCATCTTGTTGACATTGTTGAAGTAAAGTCATTTGTACCTTCCCTCAGATGACTTACCTTGTTTGCTTTCCTCAAGAAGAAAAAATTAAAAAAAATAACACTTATTGACCCTAGCGTCATTTATAAGCGGAGGTAGTCTGCCAGACCATGCCTGTCAGCCATCTCCCCGGCTTTGTTTATGGCCTGAAGCTGAACCCCCGGGCTGTTAGACGACAGTGTTTCTTCCCACGCCACAGGAGAGGGAGTGGCCAGGAGATTAGGTGGGGGAGGGTCTTCCCTGCAGTTCCAGAGAATATGGGAGAGGGTGGCTATTTCCCCGTATATTGAGCAATAGGGACTAATGATGAGGTCAGGGTAAATACCCGAGTAAACATACGGGGAGGGGAAGCAATGCGTCTGGAGTCGGCGCCAGGTAACCTCCTGCCGCTTGGTCAGCTTGGGGTGGCGTGGTGGTCTCCAGAGTTCCCTGTCATGTTTTTGGGAGTGAAGGGAGAATAAGCACGCGCCGATATGATGCGCAGGATCGGCGAAATCTCCGTATGCAGCAATGCAAGACTGTTGTCAAAACGACGGAGCAGTGGACTCGGTGACAAACATAAATTACTTAATATAAATTGAACGCCCTATAAACATCTAAGGCCGTTGCAATGGAGGGCTGTTGATCGGTTCCGCTTCTGGTTTTTTTCGCCGAAGCATGCGTATAGCCGGAGAGTAAAAAAACGAGCACTGAACTTTTTTTTTCTCTCATTTCAGCCAATGTAAAACGAGGCCTCGGCTTTTGTCGACTTGCGCGTTGGAATAAACAAGACGACTTCAATCATAAAACATTTGAAGATATCAGAGCTGCTTTTACTTTACCAGCCAAGTTTTGTCACTGAGCCAACGATCTGGAAAGTAGCTGGTAGCCACATAGCTTCGCGGTAATCTAAATGAGTGACGAGGTTACTGCTTGGCAATAGAGATCTTGTCGATAAGAAACGGCAATTGTCCTTCAGAACGCACTGCCCAGTTTGAACGGTAAGTTGTGAATTTCGAAATACACTACAAGTTTTGTCTTACTTGGTTTTCAAACTTGATTAAAATGAGCACTTGCCGCCGCCACAAGGCGGCAGGCTGGCCTAACTTCCATTACTATCAACAAAGAAAGCCTGCTCTGCACGAATCTGCTTCCAAATCAACCTCAAGATACCACCGTCAG